>NC_021167.2:25146476-25182511 GCF_000331145.2 Cicer arietinum
TAACATATAATTGATAAATTAGTTTATAATTAATGAATTAGTTGATAGCAGTTATATCTGATTCGTGTAATTTAGATTTAGTTTGGTAAAATATAATTCAACGTATATTTAATTATTTTTAAATTAACAATGTAAATTAAATTGAAAAGATTTAGTTATCTAATTGAATTAAATTAATAATTTAAAATATATAAATTACAGAAAAATGCAAAAAAATTGTATTTATAATGAAACTATTTATTTAAATAAAATATATATATATAAAAAAAAAAACAATGCACAAGAATAATTCTTAGAAAAAAAACTCCAAACCATCGATGTGGAGTGTACATTAATTTTAAAACATTCTACATTTATTTCAGTTTTCGTTTGCTCGTTTGGTTAATACAATAGTCAATAGTTTGGTTAACAACCAAGCAAATTTCCTCTTAATAATATACATTTTTCTGTGATTTTTAAAATGTGTATTACCATTTTATATAATTAAATAAAGAATTTAATTATCATGTAAAATAAATATAAAAAAGAAATTGTAAGTATAATTTTAAAGATAATTATAATAAACGTTAAATATATCTAATAATTTAACAATTGTGATTAATTGATGTTAAAAAAATTATTTATATAAAAATCATAAATTAATTAAATCTTTAAATAAATATATTTTGATTTATGTGATAAAATTTAATTTTTTAATATTTTTTAAAGTATAAACTATTTTTTAAGATATAAGTAATATATTTATTCTATACCAAACAAAAAATAATAATAATATGTGTTTTCATATCCCGTCAAGAATAAAAAATAAACAACTTTTAGAAAATAAAGAATAAAAACATTCCACGTTTAAAAGTGAAAAAAAATTATAAGATTGAAATATATTTGAAAGAAATTTTATAGCACATATGTAAAATTAACATGGGTTTTTAATTAAATAGCTAAATAAATTTTTATTTAATAATTTATATTATTTAAATTTTTCTGTTAATAACTTAATATCACTTATCAATTGTCATCAAAATTATATTAAAAATTTCTAAATTTGTTATTACTAATAATGGTAAATATGGAGTTTTTTAAAAAAACATATTGAAAATTAATACAGTGTTTATAAAAAAATTATATTTTATTTTATATATTATTGCTAAAGATAAGATAAATAAGAACAATTTATTTGTAAAAGTATAAATAAATAGGAAACAATTTATAATAAACATTCAATTCCCTCGTGAAGCCATATTTATGAGAGCCAATAAGGTAGCAAACTTAGTTTAAATAAGAACAATTTATTTGTAAGAAAAAATAAATAGGGAACAATTTATAACAAACATTGAATTCCCCATATTTATGAGAGCGAATAAGGCAGCAAACTTATTTTATTTTTCATTAAGTCTTCGAATTTATTTCTTTTGGTATAAATCTTTGAATTTGCTTACAATTATTAAACCTCAATTGTTTATTAATTATGAAATTCCTAAAAACCAGAGAACCTTTTTATTTGGATAAAGCAAAGACATTTTTAATTTTTAATTAATAATGTATTTTCCTTGCTGGAACAAGCAAGCAAAACTATCATCAACTCCCTCCCTTTCCTTCTCTGTGTGTATATATATAGACCCACACCCACACCCACACCCACACACCTTCACCAAACCAACAACTCTTCTTCTTTCTTACTCTCTCGTTCTTCTTTCTCTCTCTTTTCTCACAACTGTTTCATGCAAAACCGTTTCTAGGGTTTTCACTTTTCACCATTTTCTCTTTCACAATTCAACAACAATCTCTCACTGCTCCTACAACTCTTCGCGATGGCAACGTGTAAGAAACTCATCAATGATCCCAATGGTGCGCGCTTCTCACTTCCTTTTCTCATCTATCTCTGTGCTCTGTTCAAATTCTTAGTGTTGGTGAAGTTCATCTTCAAATTTGCATTTCTTTGACGGTTATAGCTGAAATTTGATCTGCTATGAACATATTTGCTATCATTCGGTTCAGAATCGTGCTCTGAACATTTTGTTGACTTTAATTTTGACTTATTTTAATATTTTTGAACTTGAACTGTTTTAGCATTCGTATTTCACTGAATCGTATTGAACTTGAATTGTTTCGCATTCGTGTTGAACTTGAATTGCTGTAGCATTCGTATTTAACTGAACCGTAATGAAGTTGAATTGGTTAGAATTTGTTTTCATTGAATCGTATTGAACTTGAATTGTTTTAGTACTCATATTTCGCTGAATTCTATTGAACTTCAAATGACGGAAATCGTTGCTTGTAGTTTATGTTATTTGATGTGATTCATCTGCAATCTGGTCTTCTTTGACAGTTATAGTTGAAAATTGACGTGCTCTGAGCATTATTGCAGTCGTTCGGTTTAGAATCGCGCTCTGAACATTTTGTTGACTTTAATTTTTTATTTATTTTAATACTTTCGAACTTCAATTGTTTTAGCATTCGTATTTCACTGAATCGTATTAAACTTAAATTGTTTTAGTATTCGTATTTCATTGAATCGTATTGAACTTGAATTGTTTTAGCATTCGTATTTCACTGAATTATATTGAACTTCAAACGACGGAAATCGTTGCTTGTAGTTGTGCTATTCGATGTGATTCATCTGCGATCTGGTCTTCTTTGACGGTTACAGTTGAAAATTGATGTGCTCTGAACATTTTTGCAGTCGTTTGGTTCAGATTCGTGTTCGAGTCTTTTAACGGATTTTGTATTTGTATTTTCTTCATTTTGTTGACTTCAATTTGTGCTTTGTTTTTAATATCTTCAAAGTTGAATTGTTTTAGCATTTGGATTTCATTGAATCGTATTGAACTTCAAATCACCGAAATCGTTGCTTGTATTTATATTATTCGATGCAATTAATCTGAAATCTGGTGTTCTTTGACGGTTACAGATGAAAATTGCTTTGCTCCGAACATTTTGGACATTGTTCCTTTTGGAATTGTGTTCGTCTTGTTTTTTGGTTCTCTTCATTTTGTTGACTTTGATTTTTTGGTTTATTTTAATTTGTTCGAACCTAATTTGTTTTAGCATCAATCTCTAACTGAATTATACTGAAAGCTACTTGTATTTGTATTATTAGATTTGATGCAATTGACCTATAAATTAAATTATAATCTCGGTCAACTTTAATTGTTACCATCAAAATTTGCTGTGCTGAGTATTTTGGATCGCAGTTGTTTCATTTGGAATCTATTCTAATTTGTGTAGCACCAACACTTGAGATTGAAAGCTTGGCAGTGTTCGACACCAATACATGTGGTTACATGCAATTACTTCCATTTTATCATAATATTACTGGTGTCGATGTGTCTGGTGTCGTGTCCGTGTTGGTGCTTTAGGCTTGTAAGTGGTTAGGTTCAGTTCATTTTGTTGATTTCTTTTTCTTTTTTTATTACTATTTGTTTGAACCTGAAAAGCTCTGGCATTCCTCTTTGACTAAACCTTGTTGAGCTTTGACTTACAGAAATCAGTGCTTGCATTCTTAATTTCCGAAGTGAAATGCTGTTTTAGTGCGAAGATGAATATTCAATGTGTGAAGATGATGGAAATTGAGTTAGATAGTTTTTTATTGAGGACTGTTTCTGTATTTCCTCCTTGCTAGCACAAGAGTGAAGATTCTGTTAATTTTTGTTAACTGCTTATGTAAAGTAATACTACTAATTAGACCAACTACAAAAATTGATAAATATGAAGGTACGGTTAACTTATTGGAAGTTGAATATTTTTTTTCCTTTAATCTGATTGCAGATGTTGAGACTGAATTCATTGATGGTCTTATGGAGACATATCCTACACTGCAGTATTTAGATGGCTATCCTAAGGTATGATTACAAATATATGATAAATGTGATTATCCATGTATGAGAGTTCCTGAAGATTTTAATTTTAATTTTTTATTGTGCCTGAATGTAGGTGAAGGTTGTGTTTCGTGCGGATGTTTATCCTGGTCCACCGTATGATAAAGTTGCAGTCATATCAGGTGAGTGATCATGCATAGATATTCTCATACTGCTTTTCTGTTCTTTATTAGGAGTTGGATCATTAGGATCCCTGACTAATATCAAGGGAGTGGAATTATGATAGTTAACCATGTACAGCATATCTTAGGGTAATTTCAAATCTTTAGTTGCTGTATAATCACTTAGGGTAATTTCACATCTTTAGTTGTTCTATAATCACTTGGGTTTAAATAAGAGAGTGGTACTTCTGCATTTCATGCTGCAGGAGGCGGAAGTGGCCATGAGCCTGCTCATGCTGGATTTGTGGGAGAAGGAATGCTGACGGCAGCCATATGTGGCGATGTCTTTGCTAGTCCAACTGTTGATGCTATTCTTGCTGTACGATTACTACTTATTGGAAGAGATATGTATATCATACTTCTAGTTATTATAGACAAACCAAACTCTTTCATGGTTCTGATGCACCAATTATTATTCAAATTTAGGGGATACGAGCTGTAACTGGTCCCATGGGATGTCTTCTTATTATAAAGGTATAATTCGTTTTTCCTAGTGTAATATATTAGCACTTTGCCATCCCAAGTACAAGTTTTCACGATAGCACTTCGCTAGTATTTTTGTTAGCGAGGAGTACTAGAAAGCAACATGCTCTCTAATATGCATTTCTCATCACGGTCCATCCTTTGATTGAAATTCAAAAGAGTCCCTCGAAATTATGTGGGTCCCGCATAAATTTGGTATGACCCATATAAATTTCAACCAATAGAAGAGAGTGTGTCAAAAAGTGTTTTGCTAGCATATTTGTTTGCACATTTGTTAGATATCCTATCACTTGAAATTGTTGTCCGCCCTAATGAAGACAATAAGTAGTGAAAAGAACTAAGTTTTTTTTATTAAAATAATATTTGACAAGATGACCAATATACTGATGTTGCATCAAATCAGCTTTGAGCTGTGATTAGATATTGTGGTTTTTGCACAAGTTAGGTCAATTTATTAAGAATTATTAGGATTGTGCTTTTGTTTATGGATTCATAGTGTTCAAATTTGGGTGTTGATAGAACTATACTGGTGATCGTTTGAACTTTGGTTTGGCTGCTGAGCAAGCAAAATTTGAAGGTTATAAAGTAGAGGTATGTTGGCAATCATTTTTCTCTTTCTAATTAAAATAATAGTTTCTACTTGTGATATTTATTCTTCACTGTGCAGAGTGTTATTGTTGAGGATGATTGTTCTATATATCCACGTCCAGAGATAGTTGGAAGAAGAGGATTGGCAGGGACTATTCTGGTTCATAAGGTTCGTCCACAAAACCACTTCAATTCTTTCGCACTTTGTTTGGTTCTTCTGTACATAAATACACTTTAAATACTAATCATGTTATAATATCAGATATTTTCTTGAAATTGGCATTTTAAATATCTCTATGTCAATATGTTTTAATTTTGCAATAGTGCCAAGTTGTTATACACATTTAATATATTTTTTGTTTTGGGTGAGGCAGGTTGCAGGAGCTGCTGCCGCTGCCGGTCTTTCTCTTGCTGAAGTTGCTGCGGAAGCAAGATATGCATCTCAAAATGTGGGGACTATGGGTGTTGCTTTAAAAACGTGCACACTCCCTGGTAGGATTTTAAGAGAACGTTTGGGGCCATCTGAAATGGAACTGGGTCTTGGAATTGTAAGTTTCCTTTAGTTAGTTACCTCAAGATTAAAAAAAATAAACCATAAAACTCCAAAGCTTTTCTGGCAATGCAAAACTCACAGCCTAACCACATCCTTTTTTAAAAGTCCCCTCAGAAAGCTGTGAAATATTTTTACTCCTGAATAAATAAGCAATTTCAAATATGCCATAAGTTTTGTAATCTGAAATAAGTTCTTTCTGTTATTTTTCTTGTGGTTTTCAGCTAACAAATCACGGCTGTCTACTGCCCTATTCAGTTTTCTTAGTACTTCTCTTTCTTAATACATTACTCTTTAAATAAATTATGCAGGAGTTATTTGATATTGATAGGTTGAATTATACTATAAGTACTTGTAGTTTCATTGAATTTTCAATTAGATCCTTTAAGTTTTAAAAGTTTTTAATGGAGTCCTCATACTTCTAAATTTTTAAATAGATCCCTAACCACTAAACTCTTGTTGGTTTTTTATTAAATTATTATATAAATTTATTTGAAATCTTGGAAGCAATGCATAAACAAATGCAGCAATGTTATTTTTCAGTTGATCATTATATTGTATTATAAACTCTGTTTTCTTTTGGAAATTATGTCATCGGTGTGAAGTATCCACCGACTTTGCTGAGATTAATCTCCATAGGGGAACCTGGTTGGCCACCTTAAGAGGGTTCTCCCTTCCCAACCACAGTTTTTCCATCCACAAGGCTCAAACCCAAGATCTTGCTTATGGATCCGAGTCCAGTTCTACTCGGACGAGTTAAACCAACATAATGTTGGTATTATATACTCCGAATAGGTCCATATAATTTAACCAAAAGTGAATGATTTATTAAAAGTGACTCATTTAAAATAATTTACAATTATAAGGATAAGGATTCCATTAAAAGCATTTAAATTTGAGGGACTTATTTAAAAATTTAATAAACTACAAGGACCTATAGAGTATTTTAACCATATCTATATTCTAATTCCTAAGTGATTGAGGTTTGTCTTCACTGTTTTTATTTCTCATCCAAATTTCAATTTATGGTGATAACAACAAATGCTACCTTTTTACAGCATGGGGAACCCGGTGGAAAGGTGACTAATATACTGCCTGTAGATGAGGTGGTTTCTCATCTTCTGAAACAAATATTGTCCAAGGTATGCCACAATATTGTATGGGAAGCTCTTGTAAGATTAACATAGGATTAATAGACTAAAATAACAGAAAAACTAACTAATCCTAACTAACTAAACAGAAAATCAACACTTACATAACAATAACTAATTTGTATTATTATCCCTTTTCCTGCAATAAACCAGCAGAGGTTTAGATTGGTTCGTAACAGTATCCTCCCCCCCCCCCAATGCAGTGCAATTCTTGTTCTTGTGAGTGAGCAGCAATATTTTTCTTTTGCAAATATTTGCAGGAAACAGACTATCTTCCAATAACTCGAGGTAGCAGCGTGGTCCTCATGGTCAATGGGTAGGTTCGCAAATTTTGCTTGAGAACTTAAAGTATATTTTAAGCTTTGCAGTTTAATATGTGTATTATTATATTATTGGGACTGTGCACCGTCTCACTAAAACATTCATGTCTGTATATTTTGAGACTCCTAGAGCAGTGAGTTGGATAGATATTCTCATAACAAAACGTTGGTTAAAGATGGCATCATACTTGTCAGCAACAAGAGAGTTTCATTAAAAATATTGTCAGCAGTCATTATTTAATATATTATTGAAAATTTATTGGCTTTTTCAGATAGCTGTTGGATTCTTGAAGTTTTTTTAATCTCCCTTTAAACTTCTCGAATGGGTTGTAAATTCATTTTTAAATTTAAAAAATGTATTTTTTTTGCGTATATGTTAACTTTAAAGAAGAGATTTTCCAAACTCAATGAACTGTCATTATTTGAAATTGCAAATATTAGATTGGAAAATGCTATATTTTATTTTATTGATGTTCGGGATTGCTTTTGATCATAAAAGTTGTGTTGAAGGAGATGGTTTATTTATCTACACGATTCTTCAAATGCAGGTTAGGTGGCACTCCTTTAATGGAACTAATGATTGCAGCAGGAAAAGCAGTTCCTCAATTGGTGTTGGATCATGGATTAGCTGTTGATAGAGTATATACAGGGTCATTCATGACTTCTCTTGATATGGAAGGTTTGTTGCTATAGATAATGTCAAGGCAGTCAACTTTTCTTTGTGTTTCATTTAGCAGTTCTGATTATCATGTCATTTTCCCTCAGGTTTATCAATTTCTATCATGAGGTCTGACCCGTCTATTCTTCAACTATTGGATGCTGAAACCAAAGCTCCTTATTGGCCTGTTGGAGTTAGTGGTCAGTAATTTATTTTAACTGTTGTCATCAATCAATTTTGTTACATCAAGATTTCACTATCTCTTCATTTATTAATCTGTATTGTTCTTTGTCCATGAGGTGTCAGTTCGGTGGTAAAAGTTTGACCTTAAAACTTGGAGAGATGAGATTCAAATCGCCTCTGGACAATTGTAAATGATCATTAGTGCCACTTTAATTAATGACAATTTTCTCCTTCCCTAATTTGTTTTTTTAAGAAAAAACTGTAATATTCTTAACAACAAAATATACATTCAACTCTGATATTAATGAAAGCAAAATAATTAATTGCTCATTCGTTGAACTGTTGAAGTTGTTATTTCTTTCAAGGTGATCGTCCGCCTGCAAAGATTCCTGCTCCAATTCCACCGTCTCCTTCAGCAAATATTGTTGAGGTATATCCATGGAAATTGTGTCATTTCTCTTCTATGACATGTATCGATTGTAATATAAGAATCTAGTTAAGGACAAATCATGTTTAATAACAACCCTTTGAAGATGTTCACGTGGATTCTTAATCAAATTATGTGGGCATTACCTGACTGGGTTATCCAGTGGTTTTTCTGTTTTAGTTGTTCACATCTGCTGACTAGCATTTGATTTGTTTTATGTTTGAGACTAAGCTTTGTTATCTCTCTGTAGTTGGCTGCAATTTGGCATCTTTGTTGGTTTAATACTTTATTTCACTAGAAAGTTACACATACCTTGCAATAGCCCCATGTGTATACTATAGAAGTTAAATTTACATAATTGGATACTTCTAGCTCAAACTTTTGAAGAATTAAGAGGGTAATCATATTTCATGTGTTTAATATCATAATTATGTCCAACAATTCTTATTTCCAGTTACCTTGAGGCCGCACTTGGTTAACAGAAAATAGTGTTTTTAACAAATTTCAAGTTCAGCTTTTCTTGATATTTGATGCTACAGTTCAACTTCAACCATTTAAAGTCAATTCCCTCATACCACCAATTTATGTACGTTGCTAGAAGGCCACATCTAGAAGGAAATAGATTCTTTTCTGTCAGCAGTCCCCTCCTCCTCCCTCTCTTATTATGTATTAAAAATACTAATATAATTTGTGAAATCTGGTTCTATATTTGCTTTATGTAAGCCACAGAGCCAGCCTCTAAAACTAACTGAGCAAGGCCGACTTCTTGAGCTAGCCATTGTAGCTGCTGCAAATGCACTTATACATCTCACGGACACTCTAAATGAATGGGACAGTAAAGTTGGTGATGGTGACTGTGGGTCGACTGTGAGTCATATCCTCAAAATTGTCTGCTTATTTATTTTATAATTTATGTAATTGTTGATGTATCATACACATTACTTGTATCTGTTTTTTTTTTCTATAGATGCTTAAAGGTGCGAAACAAATTCTTGAGGACATAAAAAAGTAAGTTTGTTCTATATGCTGCTTAGCCGTAAGATATAATCTTGGGATTCTTGCTTAGCCGTAATGCTATAATGTCAAGTTCATGCACGGCCAGTTATTTGCTTATGTATTGGATTATGGGTTATATTAGTATTAGGTTTTTTTTTTTAAGGCTTTATAAATAACTCTGCCTTTAAGAAACTCTGCTAAGGTGGTTGCTGAAATAACATTGTTAATTTGAATTTGTCATAGCAGTCTGACCTGAAGAACGGTTATTTTTACAGTTACCCTCTGAATAATGCTGCAGAAACTGTCGGTGAAATTGGATCAACAATTGGAAAATCAATGGGAGGAACAAGCGGGATCATGTATGATTCCTCTGCCTTTTTTTAAGTTAAATTATTTATGCTGTCTGATTATTGTCAAATTCTCACCAGTTTTTTTTCTTCTTCTTTCAGATACTCAATTTTATGTAAGGCAGCATGTCTACAGCTGAAAACAAGCACTGATCCTGTTGTTACATCAAAACAATGTAAAATACTCTGCAAATCCAGTGGCATCCAATTAAAAGTTTACATTTATTTTTCCTTTCTTATATCTCGTTTTGGTTGGACTGTCTATCCCTTATGAGTCTTTTGATTCAGGGGCTGAAGCACTTGCGGCGGCCATTGCTGCTGTCAGTAAATATGGGGGAGCTAGGGCTGGTGACAGAACCTTGCTAGATGCCCTCATCCCAGCATTGTCATCGCTTGAAGAGGTGCTGACAATAGCTGTTCATTTGCTTCGTTAGTCCCATGACCTAATTTACTGTTACTTACTATGTTTTGTTTTTACAGAGACTAAATTCTGGCGATGATCCTGCCACTGCATTTCTTGTCTCATCCCAAGCTGCATTAGATGGAGCTGAGTCAACCAAGCAAATGCGGGCAAAGGTGACATTTATTTTTGTTTCTATGTTAAGTAAGGTGACAGTCTGACAGACGACGTTAGAAATTAGAATGATCAACGTTTGACAACTAATTGCTGACCGAAGGATAATGCATAATTGAAAGGATTTTTTATTGACTAATAAGTGCTAAACTATGACCAATTTCTATTTAATTATATAGATCAGGAGAGACGTGTGGTAATTTGTTGTGACAAAATGAAACAATAAATACTTGAGAATCGAGTAGCCTTCTTCCAAGTGAACCAAATCGTATGCTATTTTAGATATGTTTAGTTGATGATTTGCTCAAGTGAGCCTGATTTACTGGTTATTATGATGTGCAATCATTCTAGAGTCCTATATTTTAGACATTTTGTGGTGTTCGTGTTTCATAGCTTTTGGATCCTATCAAAAGCTCATTTTTGAATATTAACCATTAACCAAAGCAGTTTTAAAACAATGCTAACTAACAAATCATGATATCATATGAAAAATGCAACAGTTATTCCATAAGACATTATTAGTTGATCTGATAAAGAAGCTTATGCAGGCTGGGCGTACACTTTACGTGTCTCAAGAGTTTCAGACGTCAGTTCCTGATCCAGGTGCTTATGCCACAGCAGCATGGTACAGAGCTGCCGCCATAGCCATCAAGGATAAATGCAAGAGTATATAGTCGTCAAGGAAAAAATACAAGAGTTAAGCAACATACATAGCTGTTAATGCAATCTCCTGTTTGTGCGGATTTTGCCAAGTTTTGTTCCCCATTTTGTATCCTGTAACCATTGGGCTCTCCGCTTATGTCTTTTCTGTCTGCATAATGCTGAGAGAGCGATTGCTAATCACTGTTGTATACACCCAATTTTAAACTGGATTGATTGGATGTAAATTTGAAAACTCAATTACTACAATTGATTGACAATATACTCTTCTCATTGTGAGCTTATGATTTGTTTCTTGATTTTTTTCGGTTCAATTTTCCCATGGCTGATACTCAACTTTATTCCTGCATTTTCCTTGTGGTTTTGCTTTCATGTGTATAAGGAATATCGTTTTATATTAGATCATATATCTAACTATACGTACAGGTTGATGGAATGTTAGAATTTAGTAGAATGAAAGTAAAAATTAAAAAAAGAGGATTCGGATTTAAAAGGAAATGAAAATTGTATATTGCTACTCAAAAAAGCTTTTAATGCATGACAAATTAAATGGTTGCAATTGTCATCCATGTAGATTAAGAAAATATTCATGAAAGAATGAACATTTTCAACTAAAAAATAAGTAACAACGGAATCTAGGGTAGACAACCCTAACACCGCAAGGAAGGCTTCAATGCCATGTTAGAGTTGCTAATAAAAGTCCAATTCAGATATTACTGTCTAAAATAAAACTACACTCCAATGTTATGTTAGAGTTGCCAATAAATGTCCAATTTAGATATATTACTATTCAGAATAAAACTACTCGTAGTTTTAATTGCATATACTCTACTAAGGGACGGCTGCTCCCAAAAAGAGATTTTGGTCGTTTTGATGGGATATGAGTTCGACTCATAAGAAGGTAAAGTGTGAATCATTAATCACTTGTGTCAATCTTTGTTAACATTTTATGTTTTTTTTTTTTTTACTAAAGAAGGTTCATTGCTAACCATTAATAATCAATGGGAAGATACATCAGGTATTCTTTAAAAGTGATGAGTTAGGCCACTTTACATAATTAAAGAGATATTCTAGCCTAAAAAAAATTAAAAATGTGTTGCTTGATTTGCTTCTCTTTGGGTGGTAAAGAGTTGATAAGGACATTATGGTTCTGAATGTTGACGGTTGTGCTTTGTCTAATACCAAGACAACTAGTTTTGGGGGTTTGGTTTAGAATCATCAAATTAATTTGGCTTTTATGGAAATGTCTCGGTCGAATGTGCTTCATGTAGAAATCCAACCACTATTGGCATACATAAAGTTATGCTGGCAAATCAAGTTAAGGAGAATTGTTTGAATATCATATCCTTCTACGTGGCTCAGTTACTTACTAAGGGCAATAAGTGTTTCCACCATTATGCTTAACATGTTGGAGATTATTAGGGATTATATGGTAAAGGATTGTAACTTTGCTTTTTACCATACGGTCCAAGAAGCAAATATTTGTGTGAATATTTTTACTAATTGAGAGCTAATTGTTCGGACTCTTTGACTATGGTCATGAATGGTTATTTAATCTGTGAGATCAATCCTATTAATTGATGTTTTAGGTATGTCTTTTTTAAGAGTATAATTTATCGTTTTCTTTTTGTGAATAAAATTTAGGGTAGAAGAATGATGTATCAATTTAAAATAAAATAAAAAATCTTATGATTCATTGAATATTTATAAGAGAATTTATATTTATCTCTATCTTTTTTTCATTGGCCTTTATTTTTCCTATTCTCATATAAAAAAATAAATAAATAAAACTTTGGTCAAAAAGTGCAATAGGAAATGTAAAACTTTCAGTGACATTTCTAAAAATCTAATAAAAAGATACCCTCTTTTTAGAAAACTCCATTAGAAAGAGATCAATGTGTGGAGCAGTACCACAACTTGCTTATACATAAAAAAGTGGTCTGTACCCTCTCAACATCTTGTGGTTGGGAATTGGGTTACAATGTGCGAATGCATGTGCTGTCTTTTCCTTTGTCCTTAACAACAAGAGCAACACCTCTCTATTGGCAACATGCCAGGTAGTTTTACCAAAACTGTGGTTTTGTCTCTGAGGTTCCATTCCATCCAATGTTTCAATTTCATAACTTTCATGAGTGCCTTTGCATTTTTCAATAATTCTTTTGCTTATAAAACAATGTTTCAATTGCATAATTGAGTTTTTTTAAATAAATAAAAAAATCAAAATTGAGTTTAATGTATTCTTTTATCTTTAATTTGATTTACTTTCTACAAAATAAAAAATGTTCATTTTTAATATCTAAATAAAACAAAAATCTCGATAAAAAGTATTTGTAGGAAGTAAAATTATAAATGCCAAAATATATTTTCCATCACAATTTCATCGATGATTTGCTTGATTTCCTTTTACAAACACTTGAACTAAAGCAAGATAATCTGAATTCCCTAGTAATATCTATTTCGATAATATCAAAGAGTCTAATTATTTAACAATCGAAGTTAATTTATAGCTTATAAAAATCACCTATACTCCATTGATACTAAGACATATTTTACTAAGACATATTTAACCTCTGTAATTTTAACTTTTATTTCTTGTGGATGAAGAGACATGAATATCCCTTTGAATTGTTTCTTGGATTTTGCGTATAAAATATGGCAAAATAAAAATGAACCCATAAGCATTGGATAAGTGGTCCAGACACATTTAAATCCCACGAGATCACTCAATTAATGTGTGGGTGAGAATGAGAGATTCCAATGATTGGGTCCAAAGGGCCTCCAAATTGTATCATTTGTTGTGCCAAGACAAATAATGGATGTGTGTTTTAATTAAGGTAACATTACATTAGTTGTGCATAAATTTTATTAATTATTTTACAAAAGAATTATTTAAAGAATTGTTGAGCAGGAAGAAAAGAGATTAATTGTTCTTCAGTCATAATTCAATTACAAATGTTGAAATTATTAAATTAAATGTTTTATTTTAAATTTAAATTCGAAATTTTACCATTGTTGAATTTTTATAGTATGTAACATTTTTTCTGAATAAAAAAAAAAAGACTAATTGACACTATTTAGTTGAACTGAGCCACATTACTTTTTTTTTTATCAACCATTTCTAAAACTTGAATTTTTAAAAGTTTATTTTTAATTTTTATTTCTCCTCTTGGCTCCTAATTACCTAATAATGAATGATGTCATTTCTTTTTGAATGAAGAAGGATTTTTACATTATATGATCAAATACAACTTAATTAAAAGCATTTAACAGGTATAAAAGACCTATGCATAATTAAAACACCAGTGTCATCAATCCAGCTTTTAAGTGAGTAAACACATTTTAAGCCAACCATTAATTATCGGTTAATTTAGGTAACCTTGGAACAGGGTATTATTTTTTCTTACAAATTCAAATAAGTTGTTTTTTTTTTCTTAAATGAAATGATAAAGAAATTCACATATAAGTCTTAAGGATAATTAAAAAGAGTATTTAAATGTTAATTGAGAAAAACCAAACTAAAAAATGATACTTTGTCGGTTTTACAACGAGTGTCATTTAAAATTCTTTTACATATATTTAAGAAATACAATAATTAAAAAAAAAAAAAAAGATACTTTCACCAAAGTATCGATTTTAATTATTAATAATTGAAAGATACCCTAAAATAAAAATAATTAAAGTTGCATTAAAAATTATAAATAAAATTTATTTTAAAACAATTTTTATTTATTAAAATTACAATCATCGAGAGATGGATGAAGTACCATTACGGCTCAGTTTAAAGATACAAAAATTTAACAGTTTAATTATAAAATCTTAATTGCTTAAAAGAGGATGGAAGTCATATATATTTATTTATTCATCGCGAAATTGTGTTAATAAGAAAGCCACTAGGTTGGTGTATGGTGTGAGATAGGATTGGTCTGTGGTCAGAGTTTTGAATAGTATGAATGAGGTCCTAAGTTCAAACTTTATTGTCTCTATTGCGCATTAAAAAATTTGTTAATAAGAAAGTTAATTCTTTACTTGCATATGTATGAATATAAACTAATGATTTTTTTCATGTCTTTTTCTAATGTAAATCATTTACTCTAAAATAGTAAATTTTAATTAACTCAATTGAAAATAAAATTGATTTTATCAAGTTACCAAAATCATAATCAGAAGACTTTTACAATAATGTATATTAATTGAATAAAACTATGAACAATTTAATCTTGATTCAGCCACTCCTAAGTAATTGTTGTCACAAGTAATTAGTAACTCAGTTGATAAACTAATAAATCAAAGATTTAATATGAAAGTTTAGGTTCCAATCTTGACAACATGACCACAAATTTTCCAACTAATTTATCAACATGGTTCTATAAAAAAATCAATTGTGGACATAATTACAAAATATTTTGGGCCACATTTCAATTTACATCTCTCAACTATTTGGTCATCTTATCTATAGTTTGAATTTTTTTTTATTTATCCAAAGTCCAGTCTCACAGCATTTTCTCATCAATAGTTTGGTCTTAGACAAGCCATATAAATAACATAATATTTTTTTTCAAAAGAATAAATAAATTATAGTAATACTTTTTTCTCCCTAAAAGATGAGACATGCAGCTAGAAAAAACAAACAAAATCATTCTAATAATCAAATGAGTTAAAATCATAAAATCAATCACACTCAAACTAAATAAAAATCAAAAATAAAAATAAAGCAATAATAAAGTTATTACAATAATTTTCTCAATTTCTCCAAACCAACACAAACTATCTAACACGGATCTGAGTCATCTAAATCGAGCAACTTTCTCTATTAAATAAAATGATCAATAATATTTTAACCATCGATTAATAAATCAAAGATAAATATTACAATTACATCATATCAAATCAATGTTTGCTAAAATATTAGAGCAACTTGATATTTTGATTTTACATTTTAATAATTTCATAGGATATAAATTCCTCTAATATATGATATGATTTGTGATGAAAGAAAGAAATTGAAATTACTAAAAAATGAAACACATTATTGAGTAAGAGAGGAATTAGCATTACCAGTAGAAGGAGAAGAATTAGAGAAAGAAGAATTCTTATGATTATGCATCCAAACTTTGAAAACTTGTCTACTCACACCAACACTTTCACAAAACCTTTCAATTTCTTCATCAAGTTCTTTCCTCTGCAATTTCCACCCTAATTTTTCAGCAAATTCCAACATCTTCTCTTTCTGATCCGCCGTGAATTTCGACCGGTACCTTTTCCTCCTCCCATCTCCGCCGCTACCTCCGCCGCCTGAATATTCCATCACCTGATCCGACATTGCTGCGGCTGTATACGATGCGGTTATTTTCCGGTGAAAGTTCCGGTGACAGCCGCAGGCTGCACATTGGAGACTGTTAACGGCGGTTGGTGACGTGTTGTCGACGGTGAATTCGCCGCAACCGTCGGTTGCGTAGCTTCCGAGACTTGCTGCATGGTTTCTTAAACATTCTCTGTAGATATAGTTTTGTGAATGTGATGAAGATGATGATAACATTTCCATTTTTTTTTTCTTTTTCTTTGTGAAGTGTGAATCACAAATAGGAGGGTATGATATTTATGATGGAGAGAGAATCATGAGAGAGAAAACAAAATGTAGAAGAGATATAGAGAGGAAGGTAAGGAAAAGTAGAGAAGGCAAAGTTAGACAATCCAAATCCGAAGTGTGAAGTTATTGTTGTGTGTGTTTTTAGTGTTTTATGGAAACTATATAATGAATGAATGAGGTGATCAAAATTTACAATATATTATATTATTGATTTTTAATTTAATTTATTGATAAAAATAAATAAATTAAATTATATTAATTGAATTACATTAAAAATTATATAAATAAATAACTAATTAATTAGTGTAATTAATTGAAATAATTAATAAACATCGTATATAGTTAAGTATTGAATGACATATTTAAAAAGTATTAAAAAATATAATATTAATATTTAACTTTATGTCACATAATATTTTTCTATGAGAAATTAGACATCGATTCATGTACTCAAATATTTATTAAATTGGAATATCAATAACTAAAGGTTTGTTTGAGTATATATGAATCTGATTTAAGTTTTAAATCGTCTTATTTTTATTTAACGATGTTGAGAAATGTTTGAATGTATGAATTTGAGATTTAGTGACATTAGGGAATTGAAATTAGGGAGAATGACAAGAAAGGGTATGGTTGGATGGGGCAATTACATTGTTCCCTATTTTGTGGACATGCTAGCATTGTAGACAACTAGGCAATATCTTCATACCATATCTAGTGCATAAGTTAAAAAAAATCATGAATTTTTATTTTTAAACCTTTTTTTTATTACCTATGCAATTATGATGTATGGTTAGAAGTAATTTTATAATGCTTGAACTCATTATTGGCTAGATTGATCTAGGTTAGTGAATGTTTGGGTTGGTGTTTCACTAGTATGATTTTGTAAAACTAATTTGTTTTGATAAAATAATAATATTTTTAAGGCTAACAGCATGTGCAGTTTATTAACTTAATTTTAATTAATATTTTAATTTTTTTTATTTAATTTTTTATTTTAATTTTAAGTAATAGTTTATGTTTTATATTTTAAAATGTTTTTTTTATCAAAATTTTCAAATAAAACCTATAAAATTAATTATTATTTTCAATATAATTTAATTTAATTTAATTATCATACTGTTATTCAAAAAATGACTTGTTTAGTGAACTTTAGAAGAGATGGATTGGATAGAGTTCACACTTTTTGAAATATTATAAGTCACACATAAAAAAACAATTTTTGAAACATTGATCTGGTGTACAATATCATATTGTAATTTGTATTACAAAGATCTATTGTATTATAATCTATTGACACAAAAATACATTGATAAATTTACAAAAGAAAGAATGCTTAATCAATCAGTTAACGATTATACTATTAATAGAAACACAGATATTAATATAACTTAATCAAATTTATAATATTGAGTGTTTGAAAACATAATTTTAACTCAACAAATAAAAACAAAATAATGATTCAAAACAAAATTTTCTAAGTTTTTAATATTTCTATCAGTCAAAAGGTATAAGTAACCAGATAAAAATATTTAACTAGTTTATATTTTTGATTTGGAACATTGTTGATCCTCCTAATACATTTGAAAGTTTTAATTGACTATATATATCTTCAATGTTGGATTTTGTTCTGGTAATTTGTTTATTTCTTATTATTGATATATATTTGGATGAATTAATGATATTTAGTAACTATATGTTGATGTAAAATTGGCAAACTGAATGTTTCAAGTTTACAATCTCAACATTGTTTTGCTCTTCTCTTTTTACTAACTAACAATTAAAATTACTTGAACAACAATAAACGATTTTAATTTCAAAAAGATAAAAAAAAAATAACATATGATTGATAAATTACTTTATGATAACTCTAATTGTTTTACTTAAATCTCCAAATAGTCTATACACAAAACTGCATAAAAGTTAATGCACATGCAAGAAAATTTCTAAATAACACTCACATATTGTTTTTCTTGTGTATACATTGTGTTGCTCCAAATTGAATCCATGGGATTCAAGATTTTATTGAATGTTTTAATAATTTAATTATTAAGGTTTTTCCATCTTATATATGCACGGAAATAATTAATGTTGTTATTTAGAATTTCAATTTGTTCATGACTACTTAGATTTTTTGCATCAACATTTATGTTGACATCATTTTATCAAACTGGATTATTTTATATCTGACTCAAAAATATTTGGGAAATTATCAATATCACAAAAAAATCATCTCATGAGTATATCACAAAATAGTTGAAAGATTCTAAACAATTCCAATAAAGTAATGGGCATGTAGCTAGTAGTGGAAATAAAGCTGGCCATGTTCACGAAGCTAGTCATAGAACTTTTTCTCCATGGTCTTAATTTTAGTGTTTGTTAATGAATATCTAGTTTTTTTATAAAATGAAGTGATACTTAGATATCAAACATATATTTTGTACTCACTTTTGATTATTTACTCGTTGTGTGGCGGTTTCAAACTGCTGCGATAAAAAACGTGGCACAATTAATATTAATTAAAAATGTCATAAAGTACATAAAATAAAGTAAAATATTTTTTATTTGTTATTAAAGACGGTTATAACCGTCGCAAAATAATAACAACAATTATTTCAACGGTTGTTACAACCGCCACAAGTAACATTTTGTGGCATTTCAAATTGCCGCAAGCCTTTTTACCCGTCGTAGTTAACTATAGTTTATGTAATACATAAATAATATGTGAATTGTCGAGTAAATAATTAATAAGTGTGTTGAAAATTAGTCATGGGACAACAAAAGATGAAACACTAAAGAGTTGGCCTAATTAATCATAAGATAACTTGTATTTGTTTTATAATCAAAACTTTATTCAAGAAGGGACAATAAAGGAGCTTATATTTGTTTATAAACAAAATATTTGTTGTAAATAAGTTATAATTAGAGTTTCAACTCTAAATTTTTTTCTCAAACTCTTTGAAATATCTCAATCCAATCATTTAAATTATGACTTAGAAAGATAAAAAGATTGTATTTAATATGTTGTTGTTTTTAATCCTCCAATTTTCAACGAAATATGTTTTAGTAATTTAAAATTTGCTTAAAAAATAAATCATTGTTTTCGTCAAAAATCAAACTTATATCTTCTAGAATAATTTGTAGTCTCATTTATTGCCTTAAATTTCTTTCTATATAAAATAAAAGCAAAAGATGAATGTATATGGCATGTGAGAAAATGATAATGTTTGGCTGTCTTTTAGGCAGCAATTGTTGCTTCCTTTTTTCCACTCACTGAGTGTCCTGTCACTGTTCTATGTGACCCTTCCTATAGTATAGTGCCATAATAACACTCACAAAGCTAGATGGCATTTTAGGTGCAAAAATGGATTGCTCTGTTTGGCACTTTCTAGTTAAGGCTGCAAATGGAATGTGGGTGGTCGATTCCCAATTATTACTATTACTTTATTATATACATATTTTTTGTATTTCAAAATATATTATGGAATCCAATTTGTGCTTATTTACCCAAACATAGAGACTATTGACTACTTGACTAAATTATAAAAATTAACAAAGTGTTAAATTGTTTTATAAGTTTATTTTTGATAAAAAGATATTAATTTATATTTTTATTGTGATATTTGTTAAAGAGTAAATTAGTAAAGAAATAATTAATATAATTTAAAATTTTAAAATAATTTTATAAAAAAGAATAAAAAAATTCAAAAGAATCTTATGGGACAGAGCAGTATTAAGTTGATAGCTTAATGAAGCTCGTTTATTACACATTAAAACTAAATGACTTTAATATTTAATAATTAAATTTTAGAAATTTTTTAAAAATTAAACTTTTTTGTTGTATTTTTTTTTTTTGACTAATTTGTTTTGTATTTATTAATCTTAACAAAAATTCAATAAGATAAAATTATAATTTTATTACTCTATCATTCTTATATATAAGCGTCTGTTGTGTATTTTAATTTTGATTAAGAAAAATTGATGATGTAATTAATTTAAATAGAGTCCATTTTTCAAGGCAAAATAACTTATATTTAGAGTCCATTTTTTTTCTAGTGAGTGTTTATAAATAGGGACAAAGCATAGAGGGAGTATATATTTATTGTTGTGTGCCTATTGTTAAATTTACTATTAGAAGATTAATATTTTAGTGTTGAATACATATTAAAATAAAACTTTAGCAAAATAAAAATAATTTAATAATAATAAATAAAAATTATATCAGTTTAATAAATTTTAAATTGTTAAGAAATGAATTCAAAACTACTAAATTTAAAATATTTAAACATTAACTGATATAAGTTTAATTATAGATTAATTAAAAATATCATTTTATGTCATTTTACTTTTTTATGTTAATCAAATAAACACTTCAATCTATTTATCATAAATTACCAGTTATCAATTAATTCATCTGCAATTAGCTATAAACTCGTTAGCCATAAGTTATCTGCTAATTTTAACCAAACAGAACCTAAATCTTATTACAAATTATTTTAGCAAAAAAAAAAAAAAAAGAAATCAATGTTTAATGTTATGGGACATCAAAAACCATTACTATAATGTCATGAGTTGGCAATATAAGTAAGTGATTTAGAGAACTAGTTTGTTAATTTTGGCTAAAACAATTCACAAGTACTAACAGAAAATTGTCAATTAAAATGTTTTACGATAAACATTAATTAGTGTATATTTATTAATACACTTATTTTTAGTTGAAAAACTTTCATAAGTGAAACAATATAAAAACTGCCAAATTGGGATAACTTGATGCATCTCCAATATATTTGATAATTTTGTCAAAACAAACTCCACAAATTATATGTTTTTATAGTAGGCAGTGAAGAAATTTAGCTATTCCTTGAGGTGATGCTATAAAATATTTCTTAAAATAAATAAAATAAAATTGAAATATTATATGATTATTCATAATATTATTTTTAATTTCAATTTTTTATTAAATTTTAAAATAAATAATAAAATATAATTTTAACTCTCTAAAATCATCTCCTTCAAAATCCAACTTTACAATCATGTTGGCAACTTAGATGTATTTGCTTGATACGAATATTTCATTGTCCACCATTAATGTTTCACCTATAATATAGTCAAACAAAGTGGACAGCTCAAAATCCAAGTTCATGAACCAGCCAAGGTTTTTGTTCTCTAATCTAACTAAGCAAACTACATAGAATATCATCCAAATTTCCCTTAAATTTAAACATGTTCATTATGTATTAAAATAGAGTTTATAACTGTTATAAAAATATAGTTTATAATTTTAAAGACAACTAGTGTAGTGCATCAAAGATGAAGAAGATAAAGTTTTTTATTAAGATAAAGATATAAAGAATAGACGAAAGAGGTATTTCAACAAATTAATGACATTCTATCATATTAGATATTGGAGATGAAGATCAAAATAATATTTTTATCATAGGATTAAAGATTGAGAGGTAAAAGAAATGATGGATAATAACACGAGAGTTGGGCTAGGCAACATATATATTGAGGTATGGAAAAATCGTGGAGATATATATATATATACACTTTCCATAACAATCAGACTGCACCAAGGTCAATTTTAAGTCCTTATCTTTTTTGCATTAATTTTATATGTAGTTATAAAGTACATCCAAGAGTCACCATGAGATGTATGTTTTTTTGCAGACGATGTAGTCCTCCTTAAAAAGTCATTGGAGGAAATAAATGGGAGGTTAGAGACTTGGAGGAAAATTTTAAAAGTGTACAACTTTCATTTGAGTAGAAGCAAGATAAAGTATATGGAGTGCAAATTTGGCAATAGGTGAAACATTTCTAATTTGGAGGTAAAAGTTGGAGATCATATCATACTACAAGTCACATAGTTTAAGTATTTTCGGTCCATAATACAAAATGACGGAGAAATAGAATGAGATGTAAATCTTAGAACTCAAGTTGAGTAGTTGAAATAGAGGAGTGCCTCAAATATTTGATCTAATAAAAAGTACCGCTCAAATTGAATGGGAAATTTTATCGAACATTTGTATGACTGACAATGTTATATGAAAAGGAGTGTTGGGTAGTAAAAAAACTAACATGAGGATAAAATAAGTTTAACATATATGTAATGTTGTAGAGAGAGAGAGAAAGAAAAATGGGTAACACCTATTGTAGAAAAGATGGTAGAATCTCAGCTTAGATGGTTTGGGCATGTGGAGATAAGACTTGTAGATTTTATAGTACGAAGAGCGAATCAAATTGAAGTTAGTCAAATCGTTAGAGGCATGAGAAAACCTAAAAAAATTATAAGAGAAACTATTAAGAAAGACTTATAGATAAATGAGCTGGAAAAAAATATGTTTTATGATAAAACGCTCTAACATTGTTTCATCATGTAGCCGGCCCTATTTAATGGGATATAGCTTTTGTTATTGTACAACTTATATTTAAGGAGAGAACTAATCTCTTTTGTCCGTGCATATCAGCCTCTATGCAATTTACTAAATGTATTTATTTTATTTTTTCAAACATATACCTAATCAATACCACTACATTTTTCTCTAATAAACACCTTTCAAGGAAAAACATGTCCCTAAATATAAATTCTCTTTTAATTTACTATCTGCATTTATTATTATTTTTCAAACATACTCTTACAAATACTACTAATTTATAGTAGAATATGAAAATTAAAGTTTAACATATTCAAATAATAAAAAAATTATTTTAAAAATATTAATACATTAAATACCAACCAATTTTTCTTAATAATTTTAAAAAAAAACCATAGACACATATAATGAACGTAGTACTAACTTATTTTAGAATACAAAAAGTTAAAGTTATAGACATTAATATACAAAACATATTTTAAGAAAATAAATATTCAAAATGGACACATCTAATAAAAAGCACAAAGAGTAGTACCAAGCAAGACAAATGTAGTCAAACCTTTTGAATTTAGATGGTGGTCATAAAATAAAAGGTACAATAAACTTAGAGCTTAATTAGTCTAGAATCCCTTCACTTGGACATATAGTGTCTTCAATATATACAATTAAATACAAATTTAATCATTTTATTTTATTTTGTTTTGTTTTTAATTTTGCATTAAAAAATTAAACCATGCTGTATGTATGTGTGCATGTGCTTGAAAAAGACTTTGTGGATTCCTTTCATGCATCTAACCCTAAATTTGACTTTATTCACATATATTTTAAGTAGACACAACTTCAAGAACAACCACACGAAGAGCAAGGACAAAAATTAGGACTTGGATTCTAAAAAATTAAGGGTGTTGAGACTTGAGAGTTATGCCAAGTTAAAACATGTGTGTAGTTAGAATGTATCTACTCCATTCATTCTAAAATAAATGCCACTTTCCACTTACAAAAAAGTAATTTCAAGAATTTTTTACATAGATTCGAAAAATAATAAATGAATTGATAAGTGTCACAATTTTATAAAATGTTGGCTATCAACAATTGTCATCAATGTATAATGAGATATATACAATAACTTAATAGTCAGAGAATATAAATATGTCGTACTGTGATAAATGAATTAATTCATTTTGATAAAGAAATCAGTGATTCGAGTCTCACTTTAAGCGGAGAGTTTTTGGAGATATAGGATTACTATGACCACTTCAAAGTCTCCAAGAATTTTAAAAAATACTAACTTATAAGAAAAATTACAAAAACAACTTTATTATAATTACAAAATAAACTAAATCTTCCAACTTAAATTTCAACTTTGTAGATTGTGAATTTAATCGACATATAAAAATTAAATCAAATGATCTGATGAACCCAAATTAAAATTTAACCAAAACTAATTAAATTAGTTTGATATTTTTTTTTAGATGCCCAAATTGTACTCAAACCAAATAAATCTAATTACCTCTATTTATTTTAGTATAGTTTCATGTAATTTAATTAAAATAGATCATTTAATATTCAAATCAAACCATTATCTTTTGAATTTAACTTATATACAATGTCAATCATTCACAACCATTAGATCGTTATTAATGTTTGACTTTCATCATAACTATTTATAAAGTCACTTACATGATTAGTCATAATTTGTCGATTGTGTAAAAAAATTTACATCGACATTATATAAAAATTAAACTTTTATATTTTATCCATACTATATTAATATTGTTATCTTAAAAATTATGTTGTGTTTGAATATTTTTAATAATTATACATTATTTTTATCATTGTAGTTAATAAACTTGTTTTAATAGTTTTAAAATTTAATGCTTTAAAAAAATTAATTTTAAAAACTAATTTTTAATTATTAAAAATGTTAACCTAAATTTAATACACTGTCTTTCTCTAATAAACTTAGGAGTTTAATTGTCAATATATTTTTATAAATTTATAAACTAAAATTCTTATATACAATATAGTAGTATATTTTTATTTATTTATTAATATTTTAAAATTTTAATCACTCTAATATTTATGTTCAAACTCGTCACGATTAATTTAGCATACTTTGAACGACAAGCTCTTAGAATAATTATATAAAGTCTATCTATTGTTCTTAAAAAAGTTAACTCATAATATGTCAAAAAATTAAGGAGAACCAAATTGTCAGAAATATTTTTCTTGTGAGGCATTGACTCATATTAGTTGTGAATTCAGAAATAGTCTCTGCATCTGGTTACAGAATCAAACACTAGCATACAATATACCATAATGTTTTGAAATTAAATCAGATATATTAAGATACACCTACAAGATTCTCAACCACTGTCATTTTGCAGTTAACAACTAATTAAGCTTTATTGAGTTTTACTTTCCCTAATCACTTTTAAAGCATTTAATTTAGTTTAATTTAATTCCCCAAATGTCAACTTCAACAATTTGGTACCCCTATTTTTTTAAAGTTAAAAATTTCAAACATGTATACTATTTTTGTTTTTTGTAAGCTACAACATTGTAATTAGTAATTACACATTACTTGGTGACTTTGATGAAGTTGAATATTCCTTGATCTTTTTTGTCACCTATTTAGCAATTCAAACCATTACTTAAGCAAGCTCAAAACTTTCCAAAAGTGCTTATCCTTGTACGCCTTAGGATTATTTTAGTTCATTTGGATTAAAATTAGGTAAATTCTTAAGTACCCTTTTGAGTTTAGTTGGATACTGATACTTCTAAAAATAAAATTAACGAAAAAAGTTAAATTCAAAATTAATTAATTATAAAATAATAATATGATTCTGTATGATTGGTTGTTAGGTTTCATAATCAACTAAATTCAAAAGAGTGTTCACCTTAAAATTAATGTTAAATTCTGATTTATTTTTTCCATTTTGAATTGTGTAAGAACCATTGATTGTGTATAAGGAGGTTCATGAATAGAAGATAGTACCATTTAAATTTGGTCATCATAAATATATATAATTCATGTGTTAGCGTATTAACAAAAATATCAATAAAAGCATTTAAAAATAAATATTTGTTTTATTCAATAGCTAACAACTAACAATTTAAAAGCACTTTTAATTGTCTTATCTATAAAACAAAAAACATAGTTTTAAAATTTCGAGCATCAAGAGATAGTATTTCTAATTCAAAAGTAGTAACAATATCTTAAAATAGATCATATACATCTTCGTTAATGTCTAAAAAAATCGTGACATCTTTATTTTTATTTTTTTTATAGGATACATAGTCACTTCGTGCAGTAATCTCTAAAAGTATCGGATAAATTAATTTTTAAGAAATTAAAATAATATTTTTTATACTTTTGGAATCATATCATGCAGTATCTAGATCCTAAATTCTAATCCATACAATTGTGAATTTGATAATCTTGTTTTGATATTGGGTAGTTGAAGTTTAAGCACTATTCTAATGTGTCTTGATGCCATATCAAATTGAAATTCAAAATAATTGCGATCAATTTATGTATTTTACATATTCAAGCTTTGATCCATTAAACTTGAAATTGTTTTAAAATTTATATATTTTTAATTGTTCTACAATCACTAATTTGGAAGAAATTCATTCACAGGTTACTCATATCAAGTATCAAGTCTTGAGCAAAAATTAAAATATATGTACAAGCTTCATTAAACACAAGTTCTTCAAATATAAGCATTTTAAACTTATTTCTTCTTTATATTAAGTATTTTCATAAACTGGGTATAAATCTTAATCTACAAAAGCAAATTGAAAACTTCAAAAGGACCAAAAAATAAATTCAAACAAGTGCAAAAATAATACATGCAATAAAGAGGTAAAATTAGTGAAAGAAAAACTAAAACTTTTTTAGATACCACTCTCATAAATCTTAGAAAACCACATATGCTAATACATGACAATAATTATTTATTTTTGTTGACAAAAAAAAAATCTTCATTTTTTCATCTACAGTTCAGTATCAAACCACTGCCTGATGATTGAAAAGAATCTTTTCCAGAGTCAAACTTGAAAAAAATATGTTAATTTTACTTATGAACATTAATAACTGATCCACTCTTGCAAGGAAAGGAGTGATTCTGTATGAGACAAAACATGAGTTTCTGTTTAAACCAAACATCTTTATGAAAGTTCAGTACTTTAGTTAACCCAACAAAGATAATGCAATATAGCTCCTCTTTGTATAAACAATATACTTAAGCTCTTGTTGCGTAAGCAGTTATCATATAAGTGTTTCTGTATAAGCTATTTATATAACAAATGATAAAATCAAATCAAATTGTTTTCATATAAAGTACAAACTGATTTCATAAGTTATCCTAGAAAATAAACTGAAAACAATGTATAGACATGTCATGTCATAAACAGCTTTCATAATCTCTTCTACGCAATTTTACAAGTACTTATGTCACTAAACACACTCAGGCTAACACTCTTGAATAGGATTGAAAATTAAATGGATCCCACTTTTTTTTTTTGAAATCCAGCACCAATTACTAAAATGACTTGACCCATTTAAATTCAAACTTAGAGGAGAAAGTTCTGTTGAAATAAGTGTCTAAGATTAAGTCACTGAAACACCTTTTGAAATTATTATCAGTTAAATACACCACAAACAAGTTGTTCAAATGCACATCATCTCAATTCTCAACTAACATATCACACTTCCCATGATCGGTATCACGTCAGAATCACGGTGAGTCACTCTGATTTTGTAAAACTACAAGTTGTAGCTTTTGTAAAATCAGTGACTTGTGATTCTGGAGAACTCTTCGTGATACCAAACATACAATAAGTTGCCAAAGGGAACATAAGAATATTCAACAAAAAATGTGGAATATTCAACACTGACAATGCATAGCAAAACACATCCCTTGTAACTGTCTACTATATGCTGCTGCATCTTTTCATTCCTTCCAACCAAACATTTTTCTAGCTCTAATCCATCATCAACTTCCAAAAGTGAGAATATCAACCTCTAATCCATCATCAACTTCCACATTTATATATTAGCCTCATGACAAGTACTAGTTCAAGTAATTGAAAGTTTTTTAGTTGGAACTGATGAAACTATTCTATATGGCCAAATAAACTATGCAAAGAGCAAGCATGCACTTAACAACAACAAAAAACAAATTTGACTAAAAATAGCTATGACTTGAATAATTTTCATTTTGTTCTATGAGAAATATTCTAGTTCCACCATATCACATACATGTTGCTGCCTTCCAACACGACACCAACACATTGATTATATTCAATTAACTCAGTTTCTCATATTATTATCTGTGTCAACGGTCAGTGTTTGTGCTTCAGATGTTAAAACTAGCACTGCTTTGAAGGAGTGCAGCATAAAAGTTTAATTTATTATAGACAAAAAACATTAAATGTCAAGACTTCAAACCTGCCATTAATTTCATGTTGAAACACAACATAATAATCATAATAATAATAATAATAATAATAAAAATAACACAAATTTAATCAAATTATGCGGAGTTGACCACGTAGATAGGGAAGGGCGGTCAATCGAAGCCAAAAGCCCTAGATGCTGTCTAGAGCATATTTCGTTATTTGTCAAGTAGACTAGTAGCAAGATTCACACACCTTAGGTGTAGAGAAGTGGAGAATCTCGAGCTGGAACTCAAGCCCTGCATATCGATGGCCTTGAAACTACCAATCAAGCTGTACTTACAGGACACCTAGAACCTATTTCTATAAGCTATGTTAAACTATCTAGAAACAAATTGCAATTTAATACATTGTGTAGTGTTTTTCAATCCATCTTACAGAGACCATAAACAATAGGCATATTCAAATTGTGCATGCATTTAGAAAAGAGAATAAAATATGATGCTCAACATTTATGCTTGAATATTCCATTGGAAGCAAAAATGAACCGGAAGCACATTCATCACCGGAAGTTTTATAAACACATAAAAATTCCAGCGTAAGATTAATAAAACAAGATCTTGTTTTGTTAATTACCTATCAAGATCAACCAACCAAAAGATTGAATTTCCATGTACTAAATCCAAAGAAGAGAAACAACATCAAGAGAGTTAGACAAGAAAAAGGAAAAGTCTCATGACTTTGAAAATTCTCCTACTACAAACCAACTAAGAAGCCTCAGTTTTCTGGCCAAATACACATATATATACATGACATACCGATTGAACGAAATAAGAGGCCAGTTGACAATGGAGAGTAGACCTACCTGATAGTGACAAACTTGTTGGTACCATGTTTTGCCCAATAAGTCCTCAAATCAATTGGATTAGAAAAGTTATAACCCTCGGCTGCAAGTTTCTCTAAAACTTTCTTAAATGCTCCTATACTCATTTTCCTACCGGCTATTCTAGCACCACGCCGCTTAGTACTCATAGGCAAAGGATATATCGATATAGCCGTTGTACAGCATGCAGACTGCCATCCACCCGAGCCCCATCTATAACACTGTTGAGGTGTCCCGGTGCACGAACAAACAGGAATTGGAATACTAGAAATATCCAAATCAATCCCATTTATCGCAATTTCAGTTGTTTTCTTAGGAACCCTTGGTGTTCGAGGAACCGAACGAGTATTCTCGTCCTTTGGATCACGTGGTCCTCTTTTCGGCTTCTTTGCTTTCGGAGATTTAGGCACCTTCAGTCCTTGCCTCTTCTTACCAGTTCCATTTGTCTTCTCAACCACAGGCGGTGCTGCATCCTCCGTCGGCCTTTCTTCCTTCAACAATTCCGGTGGTTGAATCATTTGAATATGATGAGCCGAAGATGTCTCTGGAATACCACTATAACCCGGATTTGTAGGTATCATATTCATATTCATATACTTATTATCCCTTTGACTACTAATCCATGCATCCCTCATATAATCCATAGGATATGTAGTTTGAGGTAACCCAATATCTCTATGGTGAAATGCACCATTACCACCCGACAAAACTGCAGCATTATGCCCTCCAAGCAACGGTTTTTCCGGCATGGACGACATCAGCTGCAACCCTAAGTGACTCTTAAATGATGAAACAGGTTCATAGTAACCCCAATTACGTATGTTAAGACCATTATCCCCATCCATCACAAACACTAAATTGATCAAAAAAACTGCAAAAAAAATTAAAACAATGTACACTATGTTAAATGTTAAATAAATATCAATTTGCATTATTCCTAACTTACAAACACAATAAATTTAATATTTAATATGATTAAAAAACAGAATGCAATTGTGCAACACCAAATGAAGATGAAAAAAAACCTACCTTTAGTTTCAGTTCAAATAACGGTTCAATAAGATAAATAACAGAATCTTCGTGCCACAAATGTTTCTGCTTCTGGGTTTTAATCTAAGATAAGATCCATTTAACCAAAGGAAAAAAAAAGAAAAAAAAATCAGATCTTTAAGCCAAAAATAGAACAGTGCAACAGAATCTATAAGATCTAAAATGAAAATGGAAAATTAAAAAGTAATAATAATTAAAAAGTGATTTTGATGAGAACCCATGTTTAGAATTGAAGAAATGGAAAAAGGGTAATTGATTTTTTTCGAAATGAAGAGTACCTGTTAACAGTGTTCTTATCAGATCGGAATTGTTTCTAAACCGGTGAAACCCGTTTGAATTGACCGGTTTTTTTTGGGTGACCCGGAAATGAATTGATGGATTTAGACATAGATAGATCCATGAAGCATCGCCATTTTTGGAGCAAGATGAAAGAGGAGAAGAAAAAAAAAATGGATGAAAGAGAGAGAAAGAGACGGAGAGAGAGAAAATGTGTTGTGGCTGCAACATTGACATTAGACATTGTTTTAGGGTTTTTTCCGGATTTGGGCCGGTTTTTTGGGTTTGGGCCGGTTCGTATATTATTGGGCTTTTGTTGTTTTGAATTATTATATGTTAATGTTAATATTCATTTATCTATTTATAAGTTCCAAAGTTTAATTGCTATCAATGTATTATAATTCATACATAGAGATAGTTTTGATAAAAATTACGTATTTTTTATTAATTTAATAATTATAATTAAATAATAATATAAAAAATTTATATATATATAAATATAAATTAAATCATAAAATTAATTAATTAACATACATGTTAATGTATACTATTTGTCGACTAATTATTGAATTATGTATAATTTTTAAAATTATTATAATTAAACTCAAATGTGTCTAATAATTAAACGATAGTGTAAAAATATATTTGCTTCGTATATGTAAAATAAAAATATTTATTTAATAATAATGATAATAATAATAATAATAATAATAATAATAATAATAATAATCAATGGTAACTTATTTTTATATGGGTCGGATAAAAAGATTAAATACTCAAATTTGTCTTTAAAAGAAGTGCTCAACATTATCATTTCTTGTAAAATAATATCCACAATAATAATTGCACAAAGTCAAACATGTTTATTTTTCAATTTGAGTACGTTATTCACTTATTTTGAAATGTAACACGTTATCAACTTAGTATTATTATATTCCTAAAAATATTGATAGAATACTAAAATGATCCATTTTTTGAAATTTTAGTACCAGTCTCATAATGTAAACACTATTATTATATTTCTAAAAATATTGATAGAATACCAAAATAATTATTTTTTAAATTTTCCTTTCAATTTAGTTTTAAGAGAGATTTTAATTTCATTCTTTTCCGTCTTAAAAATTGAATCAACACACAAAAACATAAAAATATTATATTTCATCTCCTTAGTCTACTTTCAATTAAACACACTATTAGAATTGTTTTTGCCTTTGAATGTATGAAGAGTTTAATATTTATACATTGATAATGTAAAAAAAATTTAGAGCTTCACTCATCTTTCATTCTTATTAGACGTCAATGTAAAATTATTTTATATTGATATATCATTTTCTTTCTTCTTACATATGAATATAAATCCATTTGCATTTTATTAAATGCGTTTGTTCTTCTTTTTTTAATTATGTTTATTATTAGTAGTATACATTTGTCTTCAAAGAAAAAAAATTAATATTAAAATATATTTATACACAAATATTAATTTAGTAATAATCTTGAGCAAAATTTACACATTAACTACATTTTTTTATCTTTTTCAAATATATATTTCTTCTAATATCAAATATAAATAAAAATTAGAGAAAAAATAATATATTTAATTCAAATTTTAAACTAAAAATATTAATATTTTTTAAATTATTTTTATTTACATTTGAAGTTGAATAATATAAAATATGCAATTAATGCTAATAAAAAAAAGAGGAAGGTAATACTAATAACAAGTGGATTGCAAAGTAGGCAATATTGACATAAGCATTCAAATATTTGGTTGTTTTATTTATTAGAAGTGACGCTTTTGTGATAAAGTTTATTGGTCAGCAAGCCATTCATTCTTTTTTTGTGATTTAATCCACATTTCATGCCGACCAAAAAATAATCAACATTTCCTTATTCACAATCAATTATGTGAACTAAAATAAAATAGTAAATTTAATTAATATATATATGATGAATAATATTTTATCAAACAAAATAGTAAATATATTTATAGTATAGAATTTCAAACAATGGTAAATATTATTCTGATTATGAAATTTTGGATACTAAAGTCGAATTAATAAATTAGTGTCTTTGTAATTGTTTAAATATTATACCTAATGCAATAATATTAAATTTAAAATAAATAAAAAAATTTGTCGTTTATTATAGTCCTACCTAATTTGAGAAATCTTTATCCGATTTACACCAAAAACAATATTATCCTCTTTATATATATAATTTCCTTCCAAGTTATACATGTCCAATTTTAAGGTTGAATTGTGAATTTGCAAATAAATCAAAATTATTAATTCCAACATTCTCTCTTCCACAGTTTCATCACTTTTCTCTTTCTCTTCCACCATTCTAATATTGTGTTTTATTTTTTTATAGAATGCATTTTAGTATTACTTTCCGTACTAAATATATTGTTAAACATGATTAATCCAAACTCGAATAATTTGATAAATAAACTAAATTTGATTGATTTAAGTTTTTAAACCATTCTAATCGATGGAGTATAATGAGTCCTCATGGTTCAATTTTAAAAAGACAAAATCAAAACCAATTAAAAATAAATGATTTAAAGAGACAAAATCAAAACCAATTTCACATATACAACTTGAGTTTACCTTTTTTATTTATTATTATTATTTTTTTTTTAAAAACAGACCAAATCATTAGTTTTAGTCTCTTTTTAAAAAGTCATGGAAAGATAAAACTTGCTCTTGTTTAGTCTTATGGTCCTCCTATTTAATTTTAAACTATTTGGAAAAAGGTGGTCAAACTCAAAAGAGAGGGCTTGTTGTTGACTTATTCTTAGCTTCAACAAAAGTGAGCAAAGACAATGAGTGTTGTGATATTTAAAGGGATGAAATAGTGCATAAAAAAAATGGACTTGTGGAAGGATTGTTGAGGTTATGAATTTGGGCATTATATGAGTTGGGTTGTGGGTCAGTGTTTATGAATACGTTATACATATACACCTTTCACACAATGCTCTGTTTAATTAATTGGTTTTTTTTTTAACAAACTCTCTTAAATTAATCTGGAAAATACAGTTATGGGTGAGTGGGTGAGTTAAAATTTATAATAAAGGGAAAGTGTAAAGAGTGAAGGCGTGTTTTTATTTTTATTTCGTTATTGTTGATATATATATATATATATATATATATATATATATATATATATATATATATATATGTATTATCTAACTTCGGTTGAAATTTGATGTTTAGGTTAATATAATGTCTGAACGGTCTTGATTATTTTGATTAATTAGTTTTATTTTTACTAAATATTATATTATTCCGTTTAAATGGATAAAAATTATATTAATTGAGAATAATATAATTTAAAATCATTAAAATTAAAATATATAAAAATATGCAAACAAACTCACATCATTTATGTTAATAACATAAAACGATAAAATGCTTATAATCATTACAAAGATGACAAAACTTGAAGCGTTAAGACTACACATGTGTTTGAAGTTGTAACGTGGAAGTCAAAATTGTTGATTGAGATTGAATTTGAATTTGAATTTGAATTTAAATTTGCACTTAATCGAAGTTCATTTATTAATCTGAATCGAACGTACACTGCTCCAAGAGAAGAAATCAAATGTTGCACCAAGAGAAAAAACTAAAAGTATGTAAAAAAAAAAAAAAACTTATTTAATTAAAAGGAGAAGAAGAAAACAAGTTGGAAAAGTGATTTATGTCTCTAAAATGGCCTTAAACCAACTTTCTCTAATGGATGAATGAAGAAGAGCCAAGACCAAGAGGAAAACAAGTTTTCTTTTGCGGCACTTTTATATATATAGTCTTGGTTAATTGGTTAAAAGAATTATCTTTCATTAATTAATTAATTAAAAGAGATACATGAATTCCATTAGTAGTGTATCTCTTGAATGTATTCTATATAAAATTTGAAGAACATTATGGTCACTATTTATAATTTTCTATATAAATCATACACATAACAAGTATTTATTACTGTTTAATTAGTTAAATGATTGTTTTTCACTAATCAATAAGTTTACAAACATATTATAATACAATAATTATAATTTACTATATGAATCATACACGAGACAAATATTTATCATTGGTCAATTAATGAAAAAAAATATATGTATTTCATTAGAATAGAGTCTCAGAAATATTTTCTAGATAAAATTTTGAAAAAAAATAATAATACACTAATCATTATATTTATTACAACATAAACTATATATACACATAATAAAATTTCATTGGATTTTTCAAGAAGGGTTTTTAATGAGCCAATTGGACATTTCAAATTCTATTGTTCCCTTAAGTATTGGTCTAATTCTCATAAGTTTGACTTAAATATAATTTTGGCCATTTATCTTTTATCTAATATTTGTTTTAATTATTTATATTTTTTTAATTAATTTGCATCATTTATCTTTTACAACTGATGCATTTTAGTCCTTTTCACGATCACATCAAAAGTTATAGCAACTTCTAATCATTGGAATATCTTCTAAGAATTGTTAATATGTGTCTACTATAATATTCTTTAAAAAAAAAAATAATTTAACCCAATAATAGGTTTGCACTTGAAAAACTCTCCTTTTATGTTTTGAAATAAATATTAGTTTTTTGAAATGAATGACATTTATCAAAGTTTGTGGTAATTTCATCCCATCCTTGTTAGATTTGCACGATTAATTTTATAATTGATCAAAGATTAGACATTTATAGTTTACGACAATTATCATACAATTGTTCGAAAGAGTTATGAAAAAGACTAATATTCAATATTTACAAAAGATAAAGGATAAAAGTGAATTAAAAAAAAAAATAAAGGACCAAAATGAATATTTGGTAAAAGATAAAGGATTAAAACTATATTTAAGCCCATAAATTTTGTTTTGTTTATCATTATTAATACAATTGATTGGAATGTTGCAAATTGTATGTGGATATCTAGGAGGGCCAAAATAATTGGGATGTTTAGGTAGTCATATGATGCTTTTTCACTATAATTTTTTTTTAAAAAAATACCCGTAATAAACATTTGTAATTAACATGTAAGTTAAAAAGTGGCATTTCACGAATCTAATTGAAATACAATAACTATAATTTACAATATAAATCATACACAAAACAAATATTATTCATTGCTCGATTGGTTAAAAAAGGGTATTTCGTTAACTATTTTGTTAAAAGAGAATTATTTATGTAACGATTGAATGTCTTCCACTTAAACTTTGAATAATTTTATAATACACTAATTATAATATTATGTTTAAAACATACACACAAAATATTTGTAATCAAATGATTAGTTAAAATATTGTATTCCACGTACCAATTAGTTAAAAGTGAAATATGTATGTTATTAATTGTGCGTATCTTGAATATCTTTTGAATTTTTTTATGAAAATAATTATAATATACTAATTGTAATTTACTTCATAAAGTATTCACATGATACATGATTGTCACTCTTCAATTAGTTAAATTATTATTTTTTAA
>NC_021167.2:25182707-25258800 GCF_000331145.2 Cicer arietinum
TATATATATATATTATGAATAATGTGTCTCTTCAATATTTTTTAGATAAAATTAAAAAAAAATTATAATTTACTGTATAAATCGTATATGAGACATAAATAATTAAATTCTTACCTACAATTAAATAAAGGATCATAATGGGAAAATATATAATTGACTGAATTGTTACCTAAAATTAATTTAAAGGACCGCGAAAAATATTTTGTCAATTTTTTATAAAGAATAAAAACAAAACAATGATATTTTATAAGGACTTAAAACTAGGGGTGTATATGAGCGCGAGTCGACCCGCCAAGTCGATCACCCAACCTGATTTTTACCTTTACTAGGCCACTTTCGGGACCGACCAACCCAACCCGTTTATATTTGGTTCGGGTAATGAGTTCAACAAGTTGAACCCGTCGACCCGATTTGATAACTAGCTATAATTTATTTTTTTAAAATTTTGTTTGGCAGCTCAATAGGGTTTCATTAATTTTCCTCTTCAGATATTCAATTGTCATCTACCTTCTTCTTCTATTCCATATTTGCATCCACCTTCTTCGTTTGTTCCATATATGCCTGAAGTCACGCTATTGCCCACCTCATTCTTTTGTTCTATTGGTCACGCTGTCGCCACATTCTTCTTTTGTTCTGCATGTTCTCATAACTTATATTTATATGAAATATTATATTTTGTTATAGTTTTGCACAATCAAAGTATGAACTGAAAACTTATACTTATGATGAATTTAGTTTAAATTTTTTACATTTTTTAAATACAAAATTTTGTAGTTAAATACTATTTATGAGTAAAAATGGTGCTTATGCAAAAACTTATACTTATGATGAATTTTAGTTTAATTTTTTTTATCATTTAAATCTATTAAATACTTTTTAAATATTCTAAAAATAAAGCACTTTTATTAAAAAAAAATTATGGTACCTTAGTAAACTAAAATGGTTGGTGATGTGGTGGACCAAGTAGCTCCTAATCAAATTGTTCCACAAGCACAACAAACTTCATCACAACAAGCACAAGATTTAGACCTCCTATCATTGCCGTCAACTCAAAGAAACGAGGTAATAAAAAGAAAATCTAGTAAAGCATCTTCTAGTGCTTGGTTACATTTTAATAAGAGAAATGATACAGGTACATGCAAGTATTATGGGAAAATGTACCCAACCTCAAGATATTTTCTCATAAAATAAAAAACAAGTTATTATTTATGTATAACCCATCAACTCAACCAAACTCAACTCGTTCTTGATCGGGTCAGTTCGATTTAGGTTAAATGAACAAAAAACGAGTTTTGAACTTAATCCAACTCAAAGATAATCGATCGGGTCGAGTATCGGATTTTGTCAAAACTGTCCCAACTCAACCCACGTACACTCGTACTTAAAACTTATTTGATCATTTGTTGAATAAACTATACATGAGATAAATAAATTTCCTTAGAATTATAAGTGATTGGTAACTTGTAAAGTCTTCCATACATTGACCTAAACATCACCGCTCACCCTAAACTTTTATGTACCAAAAGAAGTATTGGGGTTATTAAATTTCTCGCAAATAAAATTTTGAATAAAATTATAATAATTACTATAGTTTGTTATTTGAGCTATACATAAAATTATAATAATTACTATAGTTTGTTATTTGTGATATATAAAAGAATAGTATTCCACCAAACCAAGTCACGACTATGTAACCCGAAATCATCAATTTCTTAGCACATTTTTCGCTCTCCTTATAAATGTAAGACACAATGATATGCACTCTCTTAATTAACTCAAAATATTTCCCCAATCTATTTCACATGTATTAAGATACAATATCTCTAGACTTGAATGCCAAAGTAATAATATGAGAATTCATTTTAAGCCAAAGGCCAGGGTCTTTATAATGTATAAGATGTAGGTAATTTTATTTATTATATATATACTAATCCTTGCCTTATATAAGAAAATTAGTATTTTGTGGCGGCCAATTTTTTTTACAAAACAGTAAAAGCAGCCACAAATTATTAGTTTGTGGTGGCATTGTGACGGTAAAAAAGCCATCATATATGAGTTGGTCACAAAGTTTGTGGCGGTTAGGAACCTTCTAAATTGATAAGTTTTTTTTAAATTTTGTAAAGATTTTGTGAGGGTCCGAGTAATCACAAACTTGTGAGGGTGTGAATCTTCGCAAAATATTTTCCAAATTTAAAAAATAAAAAAATAATCATTTGTAATTGTTTATACCGCCACAAATAACTATATTTTATTTAAAAATTAACTAAAAAAACATACAAATATTTTTAAATAGAAAATCAATAAAATTTATTTAAAGAAATAAAAAATGTAAACAATATTAAAAAACAAATAGAAAAAATTATTTTAAAAAAATAGTTGATAATATGGGGGAAATGTAGTAGGGAGACCGATCATAGAATAATAGTAGAGAAAAGGTTAAAAAAGTTTAGAAATAAGATAGAAGTAAGAAATGAAGGGAGAAAATATGAAGTCAAATTAATCAAAATTGTCTCTTTTACGCATGGTGTTTTTGTCTTATAAATCATTGCATTGATGTATATATTTTTATTTGTTCAAAAAAATAGGATAATTATGGGTACTATGTCATGAGGTTTATCAAAGAGATTATCACTTCTAATCAAAATGTGATTCCAAATACAATATGTTAATTTTATTCTATTTAGTTTATATTATTTCAATATTTAATATTTTTATTTGTTTAATTTTAACTTAGACGCATCATATTTTGCTGTACTTTGATGAATTCAAATGTCCAAGTTACTCTTAAGATCAATTAATTGAAGTTAAGGAAAATTGGTGTTAATACGTGTTCGGATTATGAATCATATGACGAATTGTTAATTGAGTATCTAGTAAAGATTGTTTAGCTTCTCAATTTTTCTATGCATAACTTTGGAAAATCTATTTTTAGAAATCATTTGATCTTTCAAAATTTAGTGTTTGATCCAATTGATGTGGCCCTGGTCTACAAATGAGTTTGTCATTGAGTTTATCTAGTATTGATTGTTTTATCATTGATTGTATTGGATGCTCAATTAGTTTAATTTGATGTGTATATAACGAGGTTGCGCATAAGTGGACTTAAAGAAGCTAAGACTATAGGTTCTCGAACATGGTGGGGGAATATCTTGAACGTGACGGTTACAAGAATTTTGTTTTAAAAGATACAAAGAGCATTGTGTAAATTTGAATTTGTTTTATAGATTAATTATCAAATTAATACAAATTTTTTCTATATGTTATAATTTTGAAGTTTTAAGATATCATTATAATTTTGTGCAAATATGTTCTTTGATATATCTGTGTACTTCAACAAAATCTTGAAGGAAAAAGAAATATGAGAGTGTATGCTTCTATGCAATGAAATAGTCAATAGTGTTCGATGTTTTGATAAAAAATAACTACATTCTTTCACAACACTTATACACATAAAGTGCTATCATTTGACAACATTTTTTATTAACAAGCGCTACAACAAAGGACTACTACATAATGTTTATAATAAAATAACACTATTATAGGTTCTTATTAGATAATATTTATACTAAAAAGTGATTAAGTTGTCCTTTTACAATGTTTTATAACAAGAAGCCCTATTATAAATTGTCATTAGACAATGCTTATGTATAAAAAAAACAAAATGCTTATGTTTTATAACAAAATGTTGTTGTTTTTAAACTACAAATGGACTACTCAGTAAGCCCAACATAGACGAAGACTTACTTTCTAGCATTTGGGCCTTCACTCTTGATCCAATACAACAAGTGTATTTAACAAGAACAAAACGAAAATATAGAAATATATATATATATATATATTTGGGTCACTAGACAATTTAGTCATCAAAATTTTAGACAATTTAGTGTTCAAAATTTTAAAATATTTGTGTGATTAAAAATTTTCAGTCTTGAATTCAAAAAAAATAAAAAAAGGGTCTTATTATTGTTTTATCTACGACAATTTTTGTTTTTTTTTTATAAAAAAAAGTAAAATCTGAATATAGACAAAATATGAATATTCGTGGCTATTTCATATACTAGGTTACCAAGCATCGCTATGACTTAACGAAAATGATATATTTTTGAATAAAGTTTACTAAGTTTTCTTCATCAATTATAAATACATCCAAAATCTTGGACCACTTTGAATATTTTTGGGTTATCTACTCATAGAATAATATGAACAAAAGTGGCCTAATTGAAATGCAAAACTGTACGAAACGAAACCACTTAATGAAGTAGGTCCAATTACAATCATGACTTCAAGCATGGAATCGTATATTCAGAACCATGGACCAATAATCAAAATATTAGATATGTATTTTGTGCTTAGAGTGTTGATTTTTTCCACTATCTAATTTTGTTTTCTACATATTTAGGAATAAAAAAATTTAGAATTCGTATAATACTCATATAATATAAAGATAGTTACATTTACCTCTTTTCTTTAAAGATTATCATTCTCAATTAAAGTATACTCAACATATCTAAAAGCCTAAAACGAATATTATATTGAAATATTTTTAAATAAAAAAAAAATTCAAATATTCAAACTTGAGTCACGATAAGTATGTGGCTATTATCTTAAATAATTAATCTGTAAGTAATATTATAACATACAAATTCAAAATATTTGACACAAAATAATATTATTTTTTTCAAAAACAAGACAAATACTAAATTATTAACTGGATCATTACTCAATTTGGGCCTTACTTGTCTTGTGTACCAAATACAATGAAAGCATATCCATTCATTAGATTTGGTACCAAAAAATTGTACAATTCTCTCAACCATCAACATAATAATGATTCCTTGTGAGAAGATCTTGAAACTTTTCCTCGTTAAGTGAGCCATTTTTTTATCACTTTTATGATAACCAACCACTGAAATTTATTCCATTTCAGTGTATGAATATTAATGGAATTTTCATTGTTTTTTCATTTTTATTCCAATGTTTTTCCATTTTCTCTTTGTACTCTCACAAAGGATATGGCACTTGACAGGGTAACTCTTGTCTCAACTGCAAGTTTAGAAAATATTTATTCTCACATATTCTCTCTTATCTCAATTATAATAAGTAAAATTTTAAAATTCCTAACTTTACATTTACTATAGATTCTAGCTAACAATAATTAATTTGATAATTTTAGATCACTAAATATGATTTTTTTGTTGTTGCAAAGACATATATAAATAATAAATTTAGTACTCAATCATATATACTTCTATTTATTGGATAACTAATCTTCTTTGATATCTTTTTATTTGCTTAAAAAACACCTATATATGAAATGTGAAGTTAATCTTTAACGGCAAAACTCACATATAAATATAAAATATGAAGAAAGAGAGTATATCAAGTTCAAATATCCACTCTTACATATCAAATATCCACATAATTATGTGAGTTGTTTTTATGGGACCTTATTGAGACATTTCAATGTGTGATAATTTTAGAATGAGTGTATATGAGTGAATAAAATTACTCTCAAGCAGACAAATTAATTTTTGGAATGATATACAATACCTTTGATTGAACAAAATCATCCAAACAATATATTGTGGAAGTTCATTTCAAAATAAAAAAATATATTGTGGAAGTAAATAACAATGATGTTAATTACCTCTAAAAAAACAATGATGTTAATAAGAAAAAATAAATGCCCAATAATTTTAAGACAACAAATTTGAAAATTGATTGATTTTTTGTAACTGGATTTGAATTGGTTTTAAATAATCCTCAAATATACCAACTCTTCTCTTGCATTGAAATATTTTTTTCAAAACAAATAATTAAAAGATTCTTTTTTGACAAATAATAATTAAAAGTCTTGATCATATTAAACATTGTAACACTTACATTTCAGTTCCTATAAAGAAAAAATATTATTCTTTTGTTCCTTTCTTAATCAAATTTTTTTTTTTAGCTTTTAGGTTTTCCGAAAAATGAAGTCTCAGTAATTCAAAGTTCAGTTGAGAGATAAGTAAAATTTGAGAATTTTTTTCTTAACTGAAATTCATAAAACACTTAAGTCCGATTACTTGATTTTTATGGAATTTACTTTCCAACAAGAAATAATTAATTCCTCACCAAATATATATACCCAATAGATACAATATCTATATGGCTGGTTCACATTTACCATTAGCATTATTTGTGAAGAATTTCAGCTCCAAAATTAATAGGATATCCTTGTTTTACGCATATTTGTCAATGTAATGCCAGGACAAGATTGGTGCACCAAAACTTTATCTATGGAGGGGTCTTTATCTTTCTTTTTTTTCTATTATAGTTTTGGTGAGGTCCCTAAAAAATGCTCATTGTTCTTTTTATTGACTACATCTTTATCTTCTAACCTCAATGATATATCAAGACTTGTCAAAACAAAACAAAATTATCAAATGCCAAAAAAAAAAATCTTGAACATGCCACTTTTGCAAAATCAATTTGCCAATTTGCTCAAAAGTTTGTAGTTAATTTTGGAATAAAATACTTTCATTTATTGTGATAAAAAATCTCTGAGTGATAAGTTAATAAAACAAAAAAACAAAATCAGATCTATACATATGTCCTGGGTTTAGTACAATATATGTATAGCATCCTATCTAGCTTCATCAGGTCATTTTCTCTTTTTGTTTTCTTTCTTTTCTTTTGTGCCTACCCTAGTGTTGTATATGTATACAAGGACCTTGTACCATGCTATATATACACATATGGGGTTAAAATAATTATGTCTTTGATAATTCCTATATGCATATATCTTTATTTTAAAATATACATTTAGATTGAAAATTACTATTACATAAATTATATTTTTTTAAATTTAATATTAATATAAAGTTATTTATAATGCAAAAAATACATCAATTTAAAACTATATATAAAATTTAATATTAATATGAAATAATTTGATATGAATAGTTTTAATCCATTTTCGGTTAGGCATATTTGTGGTGAGAGTTAAATAGAGCAACAAATTCAATTTTAAAGTATATTGATAATATATATAATTTATATCATAATGAGATAATAATAGTTTTTATTCAAACGAATCAACTTTACAATACAGATATGTGTAAAGAATTATCAATGTTGTCGATGTACGAATATTTACCTTCTTATTTGTTTTATGCTATAAAAAACCCACTTTTATGTACATAAACACAAAAGCAAATGGGGTATATTATACAACTATTACTCTTTTTAAAGTATATATGAAATTTAATAAAATAACATTGAAACTTTAATTTCAATATCTATATTAAGATCATATGCATCTCCGATGCACGAACTTGATTTGAATTCTTAGCTTTCTTTTTGAGTTCAAACTTAAAATTTAAGTATTCATTATTTTTCACTCAATTGGTAGAATCCAACTTATGTTCTTAACTTGCCTTATTTTAAATAGCCTCACATATAATGAATCAATCAATTTGCTTTTGTAAGGATATTTTTTTAATCTAAAAAAGTTGTTTTTATTAAAAAATTATTCTATATTACATAAAAACAATTATTTTCTTATATATATATATATATATATATGAAAAATATGTTGAACACATTGTGAGAAATTCTCATTTTTTAATCAAATTTTGTTCGCACACAAGAGTATTTAGAATCAAACCTAAAACTAATTATTTAAAGTACATAAATATATTTAAAAGTCCGTCATTTTTCAAAAAATATTCTTTTATATGTATCGATAGATGATCGAATCCATCACTCCATTAATAAAAAAACTTAATTATTTAACAACTATGTTACACTATGTTAATGGTCATTATTTCTTATTTTCAAAATTAAAACATATTTAATTTCACGGCATGAATAACAAAATCATGGTAAGCTATTATAACATTCTAAAAGTTATAGAATGTAACATCTGAAAAATCATGATAACTCATTTTGATATGTCAATCTCACTATAAATCCAGACATTAAGAGAGTCTTAAAATACCTAGCCACTAAAGAATTTAGGTATTTTGTATAATTAATTTCCTTATTTATTGATACAAGAATGGAATGATTTGTGTGTTGATAGATAACAAAAAAGGGTTACTAAGCCCACCCACCACAAGACTTAATGTGTGAAGAAGCCAAAGACAAGTTAAAAAAAAAAAAAAAAAAGAAATTGGACCCCTTTTGGGCAGTTGATACTGCAAACCTTCCACTTTCATAATAATTGTACATCAATTAAACGCGTCAGGTAAAAGTGGATACTGATGCTGAGTCTAGCCTAGCAATTACAACGATACATTAACAAGAGAGAAGAAGCACATGGTCCAAGACAAAAAGCTTGTGTAACTTAGGAAACTTATATACATATAAAAGAAAAATAATTAACATAGATATACTTAAATATATAAGATATAAGATTGGTTTGATAATTAAAATAAATAGATAAAGAAGTAATTTCATAAGAGATTAAATTAAGGTTCGATTCTCATTTTAGTATAATTATAACAATTACTAATAATATTAATATATATATATATATATATATATATATATATATATAAAATCATTTAATAAATTCATATTTTTATTTGATGAATTTGATGTTGTCGGAGATAAAAATATGAGTTTATTTAAAGATTTAGATTAAGAATTTGATGAAATTTATATTATATTAAATATTATGATTAATTTTATGGGTTTTATTGGAAAATTTTGACGAATTTTTGTAAAAAAAAATGTTAACTTTGTTAATATTTTAAAACATAAAAAATTAAATTATCACTTCAAATTAAAATAAATGATTAAATTAAAAAAAAATTAAAACGTTAACTGAAATTAAATTAAGAAACTGCACATATGCTATTTAGCCAAAATAAATACACTTTTATTACATGCATTGCATATGTGTCTGTGAGTGTGGTACTACTTAGGATAAAATAGATAAAAATAGGGTGTTTCAAAAGAAGTTGTTTTAGAACATCATTCAACTTATTTTATCATATATTAGTGGTTTGCTAAAAATATACTTAATCACATAACCACTTGTATAATTTGTAGTCTACTATTTCTATCTTAAAATTTAAATAAAAATTCACCAATTTCTTTTACTTATTTTTTTATTATATTTTTGAATAGAGAGAGTATTTGTCATTAAATTAGTATATTGTATGTTGATAGATAATTAAATCTCTTTAAATGTATATATAATAGAGACAAGTCAATTTCTTAAATGAAAGTAATTTTATGTTACAAAAGACTTGTCAACCAAATACACAAACAATAGAGAGACATGTAATTTTCAAGAAAGTAAGAACTAATGTGGTGAGTGTTTGATAATAAAACAAAGTGAAACTCATTCATAAAATGATTTTAAATTCCCTTTTTGGTAAATTTTTTGTTGAACACTCTATTATCTTATAATTTTATTAGATATGATACTTAACATCTAATAATTTAATTCTATATCAATTTTTATATTTAATTATTTTAAATAAACAAATTAAAATTTTAAATTGATTTTACCTTCGTAGTATTAATGTAGAATCAATTTTCAAAATTCCAATGAACTTCCTCAAAAACTTTTCATATTACTATATAAGCCACTAATTTCCTTAAATAAATCTTAATACTTCGAGTGATTAGCCTCAAACATTTGATCAAAAAACAACACTATATATGAAATCAAACAAAAAATGCAGGACTAAAAATAAAAGATAATATCACTATCCTTAAATACTAACAAAAAAAAAAAAACACATATTTAATCTAAATTCAATTAAAATACATATATATTTATTTATATTTAAGACTATAATAAAAATACATATAATTTAAAAATAATGATCCTAATAGAAAACTAAACAAAAATCAATTAAATATAGAGTTAATTAATTAATTCTTATTTTATTCCATTTAATTTGATAAGTATACAGTAAACAAATTCCGACATAGATAATAATCCACCATAGATTAATTTTTAAATTATTTAAAATTCCAATCATCACATAAATTATTTCTCTGATGTAAATACTAATAATTATTTTTATTTTTATAACAAAAATAACTATATAAATAATACAAATTTAATAAAAATAAAATATATTTCATGTTAAATTGACATAAAAGTGGTGGTATAAAAAGTATATAGCATAAATATATAGAGATGAAGAGAGTGTATGTAGGTCTATTTGAGAGGATAGAAGCAATAGGATTGAAAGTGGAAAAGCTTTGAATAGTCTCTGCATATTTAGAAAGATGCTGGGTTCCTGTTTTTCTTCTGTCTTAATTCTGCGCCCACTTCTGCCATGGCCCTGATTCTGATGCAAAGACGTGAAAATTGAATAAATGTGGGATTCATCATCATCATCATTATATCAAAAATATAATAATAATAATAATAAATTATCATCATTCATCACATTTGTTTCTATCTCTTTCTCTCTCTGTCTTTCTTCTTTGTGAGAGTGACGACTGAGTCTGTGACTGTCATTAACCTCTTCTCAACAGTGGCACTGAAAAACATGCATTTGCTTTTTATTCATATTTATAAAATTTTTATTATTTTTTGTCAGTACACTTCTTTAATTAATGCTTATAAATTTGTGTTCTTCTTTATCTGCCCTACCATAACATAGTCCAAACACAAAATCCAAAACAACCAAAACTTTAAGGTATCAAAATTTTCCAGTCCCTTTCTTTTTCCTGTGCTCTTATTCATTGCAATATATTGCACCAATAAAAATCTACATTTATTTATTAGAATAAGGATTCATTATTATCATCACCAACACATTCATTCTTTTTTAATGGTAAAATTATATTCAAAACGAAATTAAGAATTACAAAATTACGTAATAACAATATTATAATTTTAAATATTTTGGTTTTGAATTATAATTATAGTTATAATTATGATTATTTTGCAAAAATTTATATTACGGTAAAATAAAAATACAGACTAATACAACTTGAATTACATAATACACAATTAAAATTAAGGCTACATATAATAAAATTAACCACAATTTTTTTGGGATGTTAAAAATTACGATTTAAAATATATCTTAACAATAAGTATAAACATGTCATCATTAATTACATCATGGAAGAATTTATAATAAGTAGAAAAATTAATTAAAGAATGAAAATATAACCATATAATATAAGGTAAACCATACAAGTGAAACCCTTTATATGATGATATAGTCTGCATTTATATCAAATTTAATTAACAAATAACACCTCACAAACTGCTTCAAGTTACATGAATTAATACACTCACTAATTTTTCCCCTCCCCAACTATTAATTAATAATCTCAACTTACATAATCAACCTCACTCTTATAACTTCACTTGGTATACCAATTCACAAAGATATTAATTAATTAGCCTTATAAAAAAAAAAGTGGACATGAAAAAATATAGAGAAACACCATAGAAAAAGATAACAATGATGATGATATCTAACATTTAGGTAGTTGTTTTGCCTTTTCCATCATCATTTTCTACTTCACCACCTTCAGTTGTTATAGCTGAAGAAACATAACTCAAAACCAAAGAGTTATTATTATTATTATTATCATCTTGTTGAAATTGTTGTTTGCAAGCTTGACAAGTTATTTGAAGCATAGTTGAATTGATTTGTTTAGTTGCATGGTTTTTCAATCCATAAGCTTTATCAAGTTCACCTTGTGCTTGTTGTCTTATCCTCTTTGCATTGTTGAACTCTTGTTCAGCCATTTCAATTTGTTTCTTTGCTTGTTTTCTAGCTTCTTCAGCATAAGCTTTTTCAACAATAGCTATCCTTAGTTGTTCTCTTGCTTGTTCTTGAACCCTTAACAAAGCCATGCTTGTTGTTGTTGTTGAAACTTTCTCACTACTATTGCTACTTTCTTTTGGTGATGAGTTTGAGTTTCTTATAATATTGTTTGATTCAATATTATTTTTTTGACTCATATTTGTTGACCCAATTGAAAGATGCAATTGAGTTGATTGGTTAATCACCTTTTGCATATGATCATGTCTCTTTGGTGATGATGATGATGCTCCTAAATCAATGCTTTTTGATGATGTAGTTGAGAGTTGAAGTTCCAAATTTGGATGAAGTACAACTTTATTATTTTTTGAAAATATTTGAGAAGGTGTAGTAGAAATAGTAGTAGTTGGAGTAATAGGAGAAATAGGGTTCATGAAAATTGTTGGTTCTTTTGGAATTATTTGAAGCCTAGTTTGCCAAGGACATGTTATGAAATTTGTTTCACTTGATGGACTTGGACTTGAAGCTGTTCTTGATAAGCATGCAGTTGGTGTTTGAAGTGGTTGAGATTCTGAATGAAGAATTCTTCCCATGTTGCAAGCATCTTGATGCTCAATAAAACTCTCAACCCTACAAAAATAGATATATATAAATGAAAAAAAAAGAAGATAAGAAAAATACAGTAAAAATATCATAAATCTACTCACATAATAATTTCTATATCTTATTAGTAAACCTAATTATACAATAGAAAACAATAAAACTCGACTACAAATATTTAACTATAATATTACATATATACTCTCTTCAGAATATATATTTAATTCAAAATTTAAACTAAAAACATTGATTTTGTAGATTTCTTTTTGTTTATATTTTATATTTGGAGAGAGTGTATATTTATCTATATATATACACACACATGGATGAAAAAGAAGATAGGAAAAGAAGACTTTGTTGGTATAAGTAATTTAGTAGTACTATATACTAGTATTGAAATTTGAAACAAAAGGTTAAAAAGGGTTTTCATTAGTTATAAAGAGTTAGAGAAAAATGTACAAAGGTAGAAAGAAAGAGAGACAATTGAAAAAAAAGTGGATATAAAAGGTGTTTTTGAAAAAGGTATCTATCCAGTGGTTTTTTGAAATGGTGGGGTGGGAAGAGAGGTTCCAGTTTCCACTATAATAAAAAGGACAAAAGAAAAGTCAAGAACTTTCATGAGTTGTGAGATTTTTTAGATTCAATGTTGAGTATAATGGTGATTGAAGAAGAAGAAGAAAATATGTAATGTCCATATAAATTTTATAATAATAATAATAATAATAATAAATAATAATAATAATAATAATAATAATAATAATTTCATTTACACAATAAATAAATAAAAAAAATATTTGTGAAGGTATTGTTGTTGGTGTAGAAAGAATGGAAAGAAAGAATGATTTTTTTGAGGAAAACATAATACAGTTATAAGACCAACGGAAAACGGAGCATTGGAAAGTGTGTTCTCCAACTGTCAATGAATAGTGTCATCTTGCTAAAAAAAGAAATTTTTGATTAAGGTTCCATCAGTCAAATATATTTCAAAACATTTTTATTTATTTATTTATTAATTATTATCTCTTCTTTTATTTTTCCATTCTCCTATTTTCATTACTTTTACATTCCATTCCAAAAAACATATCTCCTTTTTTTAAAGTCAAATCCCAAGTAAAACACTACACCTCCATCCCAATTTTTTCTCAATTTCAATACAATCATATAAAAAAGGAGACACAAAATAAAAAAATAAAAAATCCATAACCAACAACCCAAATTTTGATTTAGCTAGATCTATTAGCTTTTCATATACTTAATATAAAATTCTCAAAACCATTTTATGAATTAAGAACTAATCATTGAAAAAAATGTTGATGATATAAATTTATAAAAATTTAATTAATTAAATTCCTCAGTCTCCAAATAGTTCAAAAAACGATCAATTATTTAAATATTTCAATAAGTCCAACCAAATTCTAGAAAATGATCCGATTTCATTAAAAACCAGATGGTTAAGACAAAAAAATAATATATATATATATATATAGATAGATAATTAACGAAAGTAAATTACCTCGAGAAAACTCGACCGCAATCACAAGAATGACCTCTAGTACCACAAGTTTTAAGATGAGCTTTATAATCAGATTGCACTGCATAACCTTTAGAACATCTTTCACAAACCCATTGTTTGTGATTACTATGTTTCCTTCTAAAATGTTTCTTAATACCAACAAGATCACCTAAAGCATGACAAGGATCATGGTGCAAACAAGTTGGTTCAGGACAAACAAAAACTCTTTTCCTAACAACTGGTGTCTCCCTCTTCAATAATTTCCATGGTACCTTATGCCTTCTCCTATGCATCTGTAAATTCTGGTCCCTTTGGAATCCTTGGTTGCAGATCTCACATACATAACGATCTGATTCCAATAATGTTTTTGGTGAGAGAGACACCACTTCTGCATCTGGATCTATTCAATAATTATAAAATTAAATTAATTAATTAATTCACATCAAATCAAACAAACAAAACAATCATAAAGAATTACACATAACAATTTTTTTATATATTATTATAAAAACATTGTTTATTTAATTTAATATGATAACCACTAATCTAGCACAAGGAGTGCACTTAATATATAATTTAATCTTTTTTTTCAAGAAATGAAAAAAACATGTTAGAAAAGTTTTTATTTTTTTTAAGAACAGAAGTACAAAGGATACTCCAACCCATTAGTACGAGAAAAGAATACCGATCGAACCTGGTGTTCCGGCCGGTCTTCTTTTTCTTTTTTTGGTGGAAGAAGTGCCATTTTCAGTGCAAGAAAAAGGGTCAGAAGATGGAAGTGAAGATGGAGATAAGGTATTAGCTAACATGGTAACTCAACTCAATATAGAAAAAATTAAGCAAAGAAATTTTGATATATATATAAGTATATGAAATAATATAGAAATAGCTTAAGTAGTATATAGTATATAGTTTTATTTTTATGATAGAAGAGATGAATGAAAGAGAGAAGAAGAAGAAGAAGAGAAAAGAGAGGTACTACAAAGGCCTAGAGAAAGGAGGAAAAACAAAAGCTCTTTTCTTTCTATGTTCCTTTCGGTTTCTTCACAGCTTTCTTTTAACTTGCTTTTAAACTTTCAGCTTTTTTTTTTTTTTTTTGAAAAGAAAATAATTTTATTTTATATTAATTTTCCAACCATGATATTCAGAAGGGATTGTCTGTAATAGCCCTCACTAGGTGATGATGAAGAAACACACACATAGACACACTTGTGTTGTTAATAATAATAATAAAAAATGAAAAAGAGAGAGGAAGTGTGTGTGACCCAATCACAAAGCTTGAAACTTGATCCCACAAATGGGGTCCATGAAGAAAAAAGGAAATATCCCCACAAGGAAACAAAAACTTTCATTATTTCTTTACACAGTAAAATTATTTCCCTTTGCATGCATAAATACTGCCCCAAGCCCCCCAATACACACGTAAGCTTCCTCTCTCTTCAATATCATATACACTACCGTCGAGTGTATTAATAAAAATTAATTTATTTCATTTTAATTTTTTTATTATATTTTATGTTATATTTAATTTTTTTTTTACTATTTATTAAGATGATAATGATAATGATATTGTTTTTGATAAAATTGTTTTTTAAGGTTATTAAATCATATTATTTTGAATAAAGAAGTGAAACTTTTATTATTGGATTAATATTTTATGGACAATAACTCACACTATATATAATACTATTGTTGTATATGTGATTAGATTTTTTTTTTTTTTTTGTTGAAGAATTTAAGTTTTAGAGTTTGAATAGAAATTAAAGAGTGACAATTGTTGTACAAATGTATGTTATCTACCTATTTTAAGAAAAACATTCTCATAATAAAGCATGTTAGAATTTCACACTTCTATTAATACTACGTTTGAGAATTTGAGGGAAGTCGACGAGGGGATTTGAGGGAAATGGAAGAGACGAAAATAAGAAGAAGTAATTCACTTTTTTGAGAGAGTAATTTGTAGAGAATTTTTTTAATTAATATATTTTTAATTTTTAAAGTATTATATATGCCAACCTAAAAAAAGTTTGAAAATGCAAAATCTTAGATATCCTTAAGTTAAGTTTTATTGGGCACCGATATTTTGAAAACAAAATTAATTCAAAACTTGATATTAATTAATAACGTGACATTAAATGATGAAATCATTTTCAACAAAACTCGAGTATTAGAGTGTTCACTTTGAAAAAATTTATATATCTAAACACTAAAAATTCTCCTTGTATATATTCTTTGAGTTTCATTTTATTAAAAATATTTTGTATAAGGAAGAAAAAGAGACTCTCCCAAAGTCTTGTATTCCTTCTAAAATGGAACACTAATCAAATGATTAAAAAACTCAAACCTCTATCATTTATGTCATATGGATTGTTTAGATAAAAAAATATTACTCCATTTATTCTTAAATATAAGCATCTATTATATATTTCACTCTTATTAAAAAATTGATAGAATTATTCATGTGTCCATTTTATATATAAATATATCTAAACATATATATTTGTATAGATATTTTTATATTCCAATATAGTTAGTGGTATTAGTTATGAATTTATTTATATACAAAATAATAAATGCATTTAATAATTTAAAAAATATCATATATTAGGGACCATTTTTAATTAAATGAGTATTTATATTTTGGGCAGTATATGAATATAATCATTTTTTATAAAGAAATTTCTTAACACTGTCGACTGATCATTCTCAATGAAATTATGACTATTTAATATTTTCGTAAGATGCTTTTTAATAGACCATAGTACCCATACTTGTGACTGTGCTGGATCTTAATAAATTTCACTTGAAGCAGCTTTTATAAAGTTAATATATTGAGGATGTAAAGTCACACTCAAGGGCAATATAGTCAATGGTGGTCATAATTTTCTTCTGCCCAAGATGCTTTGCTTTTTGGTAAACTGGTAACATCATGTTAACAGTTGCAAGTTAAAATTGGTAAAATTGTCTTTACTAGGTGAGTTTCTTAATATTGTCAAGATTGTTGTTGAAATGGCCCAATAATTTACACTGTTTAATATTTTATTTTACCTTGAGTTCAATAGGAATTAGGCAAGAAAAAGGTGGGAAAAACACATGGTATGGCATCATAGATGTCTCTTGCTTTATTAATTGGCAATATATTATGGTAAAGTAAACATTAATAAGATACATACTCATAAAATATTGGACTGCACTATTAAAAATTCAACCATCTACTTTAAAGAATAAAATAAACTCACACTATATATAATACTATTGTTGTATATGTGATTAGATTTTTTTTTTTTTTTTTGTTGAAGAATTTAAGTTTTAGAGTTTGAATAGAAATTAAAGAGTGACAATTGTTGTACAAATGTATGTTATCTACCTATTTTAAGAAAAACATTCTCATAATAAAGCATGTTAGAATTTCACACTTCTATTAATACTACGTTTGAGAATTTGAGGGAAGTCGACGAGGGGATTTGAGGGAAATGGAAGAGACGAAAATAAGAAGAAGTAATTCACTTTTTTGAGAGAGTAATTTGTAGAGAATTTTTTTAATTAATATATTTTTAATTTTTAAAGTATTATATATGCCAACCTAAAAAAAGTTTGAAAATGCAAAATCTTAGATATCCTTAAGTTAAGTTTTATTGGGCACCGATATTTTGAAAACAAAATTAATTCAAAACTTGATATTAATTAATAACGTGACATTAAATGATGAAATCATTTTCAACAAAACTCGAGTATTAGAGTGTTCACTTTGAAAAAATTTATATATCTAAACACTAAAAATTCTCCTTGTATATATTCTTTGAGTTTCATTTTATTAAAAATATTTTGTATAAGGAAGAAAAAGAGACTCTCCCAAAGTCTTGTATTCCTTCTAAAATGGAACACTAATCAAATGATTAAAAAACTCAAACCTCTATCATTTATGTCATATGGATTGTTTAGATAAAAAAATATTACTCCATTTATTCTTAAATATAAGCATCTATTATATATTTCACTCTTATTAAAAAATTGATAGAATTATTCATGTGTCCATTTTATATATAAATATATCTAAACATATATATTTGTATAGATATTTTTATATTCCAATATAGTTAGTGGTATTAGTTATGAATTTATTTATATACAAAATAATAAATGCATTTAATAATTTAAAAAATATCATATATTAGGGACCATTTTTAATTAAATGAGTATTTATATTTTGGGCAGTATATGAATATAATCATTTTTTATAAAGAAATTTCTTAACACTGTCGACTGATCATTCTCAATGAAATTATGACTATTTAATATTTTCGTAAGATGCTTTTTAATAGACCATAGTACCCATACTTGTGACTGTGCTGGATCTTAATAAATTTCACTTGAAGCAGCTTTTATAAAGTTAATATATTGAGGATGTAAAGTCACACTCAAGGGCAATATAGTCAATGGTGGTCATAATTTTCTTCTGCCCAAGATGCTTTGCTTTTTGGTAAACTGGTAACATCATGTTAACAGTTGCAAGTTAAAATTGGTAAAATTGTCTTTACTAGGTGAGTTTCTTAATATTGTCAAGATTGTTGTTGAAATGGCCCAATAATTTACACTGTTTAATATTTTATTTTACCTTGAGTTCAATAGGAATTAGGCAAGAAAAAGGTGGGAAAAACACATGGTATGGCATCATAGATGTCTCTTGCTTTATTAATTGGCAATATATTATGGTAAAGTAAACATTAATAAGATACATACTCATAAAATATTGGACTGCACTATTAAAAATTCAACCATCTACTTTAAAGAATAAAATAATTAAATTGTCTGTTTGGTTAATTTTTAAAAATAAATTTTTATAATATTTAAAAATAATTTAAAATTAAAATCTCATATGAAAAATTTGATTAAATAATTTATCTTAAAATATTATTTAAATTATTTCAATTATTTGCTATGATTTTTTTTTTATATAATGAAATTTTAAAAAATGATTAAAATGAAATTTTTTTTTGAGAAGCTCTTCATAGAAATCAGTTTTGAGAGAAATCTTTTTTAAAAAATGTGATTTTTATTGTATTAAAATCTCTAATAATAATTATCTAAATTTATGAATGTCAATTTTTTTTTTAATCGATAACAAATGAGTTTAAAACAACTTTTACTATTTTTAAGTAAATTGTCATAAAAAATATTTTTTAAATAATAAAGCTAAAATCACTTTTTAAATGTCTTAAATAAGCGGGTCCAATATCAATAATTGATAAATAAATTAATTATTGATATTATATACATATACATAAACAATCATAAATCATTATAATATTAACTTTTGATTTACTCATATTATTAATTTCTCAATTTAGAGAAACTAAATCCTATAATTTTAGAGTGTTATCTTGAAGGAAACAAAAACTACTACTCTGTTTCAAAATTGAACAAAAGTTAGTAAAAAAAAAGAGATCTATTTGATCCAAATTTTAAAACACGTATTAATTTTTTTATTAATTTTATTTATATTTAAAAATAAAAATACATATTTTTTGATTATAGTATACACTTTCAATATTAGACTTAAAAAAAAAAACTAATATTTCACTAGAAATTTTTGTATAAACATGATTCTTATGATAACGGGAGAATTCAAACTCACGTTTTTTATTTTTAAATTTTAGTTAATTCTTACTGATTAGATCAATTTTGATTAATTTTTTTCTTCAAACGTACAACAATTTTTAAATTAATTTAACTATTGCTTTCTCTTTTTGTTTGTTGTCCTTCTAATTAATTTTGTTTTCCAGCAAGTTCGGACACATTTTTTTAGTTTTATATTTTCTTGGAGCAATAGTAATAAACTTGTTATATATTCACCAAAAACACTAGTGTTTGATTTTATATGCTCCTTAGTTAAAAAATATTTTATATACTCCTACTTACATGTGTAATTTAACATTTAGTATGTTTAATTGAAATTATACGTTGGGATTTCTCAAATAAAAAGCAATAGCATGAACCGTAAGTCGAAACACCTAGTAATGTCATTAATTGGAAAGTTTAACTTTTTTTCGTATTGTATTATCACTCAAATAAACAAATATAGTTGATTAGAAAAATATTCAAAATGAAGTTACCTATTTTGTCTCATTAGACAATGTTATGGATATTAATAATAACTTCAATCAAATGAGATCAGTAAAATATAACACAATAATTCATCAAATAAATTAATAAAATAAAATAAATTTGTAAAATCAACAATAATATTAGATAAGATCACAGTAAGAAGAATGCAACACGAAGAATTGTGTGGTTGAACATCGTCATCCTCTTCGACCATGTATTTATATTGGGTTTGTTCAACATTTAGATTGGACTTCTTAAATCATAATATAATAGTAGTGTAGTCGCTTTATAATCAGATACATAGTTACAAATAGTTAAAATTTGTGATAAAACATCGTGTGTTCTTTCTTTAACATTTTTATTTCTTTATCATTTTGAATCATAATTATTGTTCTAACAAAAAGATCAAACATATTACTAAAGAATTTTCCCTAGACCCTTGCAATACGTTTATTGTACAACAATTACAAGAATCTCCAATCCTTTCGTTTAAACACTCTATTTTTATCCAATATCTCAATCTCTCGTTTTCTTTTCAACACCCTAAGATACAATTTTAAATCTGCCAAACCATTACAATTTGCACATCCCCTAAAAATGATAGATACAAACGACTTTGACTAAAATAATCTAAATAATTTGCCTACCTCTTTTAGATCTCTAACCCCTTAAAAAGCACCATGATGCATAAAATGAGCCACACAATTACAATGTAGAACTCCATCAAATCATGTATCCATCCATTAATAAATAATGGACTATAAAAGACAAAGGACATGAATAAACACTAACACCAAGAATAAGTGAAACATATCACGAGCACTAAAAAAATTATTAGTGTATACTTGCATGTTGTCCCATTGGCAACAAAATACTCCACTATATTTGTTTGGATATCTTGGGATATATTAAATGTAAAAATGTGACTAAAACTATATTGATGTGATTCAATTCAACACTAATAATATGATCTTATTCATTGTTTGAAATGCAATTAAGACTAATTTTAATCCATCATGAGTCGACTAAGTGATAAAAACATGATTTTGTCTTTAAAGGACAAAGTTCAAATTCTATTAAAAGTTGATACTTATAAATTATAAATTAATTATTAGTGTTACAATTATTAGTAATATATTCTTATATTCAAGAGAAGCAAATTGATTGCCAACTATTTTTTATATGCTTAGTTTATTGCATCTTACTATCAATCTAAAGTTCTATATTTCAAAAAATACATTATGAATTTAATTTTTTGTGAGGTTTGTATATCATATCATTTAAAATAGATTATAACTAAACTGTCATAATTGAAAATATGATAATCGATTATATAAATTGATAAAAATAAAGGGATAAAACTGTAATTCAATCTTAATGATTTAATTAAGGACGGATTTTGCAACTGCCATGATTAAAAAAAAATTTAACCAAGATATATAGTTGGAATGAAGTTAATTCTATATTGGTTGAATACAATTATCTCCCAACATTCGAGTGAATGCATCTATGAGCATGTCCTTTGGCGCAATCTCCTTTATTCCATGAGCCCCACTTTCCAATAATCTTTTAGAATGAAGAAATAAATAGCAAAATCGAAAAAAATAGGTTTGTACCAAAAAAGAAACCCAATAGAATAGTTAACTCACATAAAATTTTGGATCAATTCAAAACTATTTTTTTTCTTCCATTTCTTTAATGAGGTTGATAATAGAAAACAAATACAGGACAAGGTACGATTGAAGAGGATAATTTTGGTTTGAAAGGGGACCATTAAAATCGTATTTTGTGTATTTTACACATTGTTTATGTCTTTTAAATTACTTTGTATCTTGACAATGAGAATGGAGACTAGAGGTCGCTATAGAACCTCACATTGTTCACGATATAATGAAATTTGGTTGTGTTAGATCGTTATAATCGATCTGACTTTATCCAAGGAGGATATATATATACATTTATGTTAATTATTTTATTTTAAACTATTTTCTTAATTAATTTTTATATTTAATTTATATATGTTTTGTATATATTTTTCTTCTAAATCATGTGTGCTTCCAATTACTGAAATTATTTTTTTTTATAGTTGTCATAGGGTGAAATAAAGGAGGATATGGTGACTGAGTTTAGGGAAGTAGATCAATTTTTGAATTGTTTAAAGTAAGTTGTAAAATTAATTTATTTAATGGTATTTACATACATAAGTTTTTTATTTATTTATAATATTCATAGTTAGTTAATACATATTTATTTAATTTATATGAAATACACACAAAATTTAGTTGATAAAGAGAACATAATGCTGCAATTTTTGACCACCGATTCTCCAAAAATCTATCTTCTATGTTGGCATGCGCGCGTAACAAGCGCAAGGACAAGAACAATCGTCCAAATTGAATTAGTGAAAATTTTTATAGCATTTTGTAGAGAAAATGGAACATATATGGTTACTAATAGAAAAAATAAAAGGTAACTATTAATAGAACATTTGGGAAGATCATTAGTTCTTACAAGGGAGGTTTCATTTATGTGGAATAGATTAAATATAATATAATATAATAATAATAATAATAATATAATAATAATAATAATAATTATTATTATTATATTAATTAAATTTCACAAATTAATTAGCTAACCGGAAACATGAAAATAAGACTTGACAATTAATATTTTATAAAAAGTTATATGGACGAGAAGTCACTCATGCTAAGATACATCGCTATCTTCATGTTAATAACAAATGAAAATGATTCATGTATATAACTAGTTCTTATTTTTAATATTTCATTAATTATGTTATCTAGATTGTTATATATTAATTAGTTTTAATTTTTTAACTTAATTATTAATTTACTTTTTATATAGGAAAAACTTCAAGAAGTCATGAAATAATGGGATGCTCATCAAATGATTATTCTTCCTTCTCGGTAGACTCGTCCATTGGAGCAGAAATAATATAAGATTCAAAAGTTTATAAAAACTTGTGGTGGCAAGTACAAATGGCGTGTGATGGGTGATGGTGATTTATTGTCAATATTTGAAAAGAATCATTAAGATATATTCAGATCAAATCTTCTTCTTATGTTAATACAGATCGATCTCATAGTTCATCAACATTTGTTGATATTGAAAAATTACGAGACCAATGGATGATTGGACAAAAATATAAAACAACAGATGATACAAGAAGCAATGGAAAAATAAAATACAAAATGGCAAAAAAAGTTGGAAACGATGCAACAACATCAAGTTTAATAGCAACAATTTTCATCTCAACAATTTTTTCCTGCTTTTTACCAGTCGTTCTCGCCTTAGCATTAGCAACAATATTCACCTTCTCAGTACTTAAGCAACAATCACTAATGTTCTAACAACGATACTCTCAACAGTTAGGAACAACCTCCAAACTTCTAGCATCACCAGCTATTCTTCCAGCAACAACAAACTTTTAATAATTATCAATATATGTTGTCTCTTTCACAGCTGCGTCCTCAAGTTCCAGTTGACCACACCCAATATCGACCAGCTATGTCAACTCGATGATCAGACCAAATATAAATCGGCCGCAAATAGCTATTGCATCATTGACTAGTATTGATGTATTTGAAGGCGATATCTAATTTCAAAACATGATGTCATTACTATTTACTTTTGAAGGGATTTTGTCGTTGGCTAATGAGATGCAAGGAGTGGTGCTAATGAGATGACTTATTATGATAATTGATGATAGATATATTATTTTAATTTTGGATGATTTTTTGTATTTTTATTTCTGGTTTCTATGATTAATTTAAATATTATTGTCTTTATAACAATTATCGTTTGATTGATATAATTTATAAATTTTAGAGTGTTTTATTTTTATAATAATAGTAATTTAATTATTGACAATTTAATTAATATTAGAAATATATTTTTATTTTTATTTATTTTAATATTATATAAATTTCGTATTTATTAAAATTACTTTTTAAATAGTTATTCATTCGTGACAGCCTAAACGATCACAAATGATATTTTTTATGCCCGAAAACATCATTTGTAGCAATCTAAACAGCCAAAAACAAATATATTTTATTTTAAAGCAACTGAGGACTTTGTGATGACTTTAGGGATTAGAAAATTGTGATGACTTTATTCTTCACAAAAATGCAATGTAAAATCCAGCATTAGTGAGCCGTTTTTGTTGGGTGGGTTCACTCCCCAAGTGCAACCTACTAGTTTTATTAGTATTAGTATTATTATTATTGAAATAAAAGAAAGGAAAAAAAAAAGTATTATCGGGTTAGGCCTACATGAAGGAAATAAAAGGGATTTAGAAATCCTAAGAATTAGAAGAACGAAAGAGAACGGCTGCTAGAGAAGAAAAAATAAGGGTTTGGTTTCGGTGGTGGTAACAGGTGTGTAGCAAACTTGCTCCTTTTGATCTACAAATTTAGTATGTTATTTCTACCATTTAGTTTGTTATTTTAATATACAGTTTGAGTAGTTTTATTTTGTGAGAGTTACTTTGGCATACCCACTTTAGTGGAAGGTTGTTATAAGGTTGTTATAGTTGATTGATGTTCCCTATTGTTATTAGGAAGACTCTGGTGTACCCATTAATTATTATAGTGAAAGTTTTACTGGACTAGGTCCCGTGGTTTTTATTCTCTCAATTTGAGGGAAGTTTTCCACGTAAAAAATTGTGTTTCTCTCATATTTAATTTTCTGCCAATTATTTTTGCTATGTGGAATTGTATTTTCTGTTTGACCATTTATTTGCACACGTGGGAGAAAAAATATTCCGTATTATTGAGATAGTTATCGCTAATTATCTCTGGTTTTTTCCCAACAAAGTGGTATCTAGATCTCGGTTATTTGATTTGTGCATTTAAATGGAGGACGAAAATAAAGGTCCCAATATGATTAAACTCAACTCTTCTAACTATACACTTTGGAAGACTCTCATGGAAGACATGTTATACAGTAAAGATTTGTAAGATCCTATTGAGGGTGATACTTCTAAACCCGCAGATAAATCTGACGCTGACTGGAAGAAGATGAATAGAAAGGCAGTGGCGTTGATCAGACAATGGTTGGATCTTAATGTGTATTCACATGATGAAACTGAAATAGATGCTAACAAGATGTGGAAAAAATTAAAAGAGTTGTATGAACGAAAGAATGTGCAAAATTAAGCATTCTTGATTCGGAAGGTGGTGAGTATGAAATACAAAGATGGGGATTCAATGGCAGAGCATATGAGTATTTTTCAGAATACAATGAATCCGTTGACAGCTAATGAAATTAAATTAGATGATGAGTTGCAAGTGTTGTTATTGTTGAGTTCCTTGCCTGATAATTGGGAAGTCCTTGTTTTGATGTTGACCAATTCAGCTCCAAGTGGAAAGTTGAAAATGCCAACAGTTAAAGAGAGCATGTTGAATGAAGAAGCTTGAAGAAAGGAACGTGGTTTGATTGGTTCTTCGTCAAAGTCAGAAACACTAGTTACAGAGTCACGGAGGAGAAGTCAATCTAGAAACTTCCATAGACGCGACAACTCTGAAAGTCGTAGAAAGTCAAGAAGCAAGTTAAGGACTAGAAAAGAAGTGATATGCTATCATTGTGGCAAAGCAGGTCACATAGAAAGAAATTGCAAGTTCCTTAAGAGAGATCAATCAAGGGGAAAAGATGAAGACAAAGAGAAGAAAAATGATATAGATACAACAACTGTTGCACCTGTTAATAATGTCTACATTGTTTGTGATGATAATTTCATAAACATTGCATGTCATGATTCAACTTGGATTATTGATTCGGGTGCCTCATATCATATTACTCCTAGGCGTGATTTATTCTCATCTTACAGTGCTGGTGATTTAGGCATGGTAAAAATGGGAGATGAAGGAGTATGTAAAATTATCGGTATGGGAGATGTTTGGGTTGAAACTGGAATTGGGTGCAAGCTTCAATTGAAGAATGTTAGACATGTACCTAATAATCGTCTCAATTTGATTCCGGTGAAAGCTTTGGATATTGAGGGTTATCAAACTTACTTTGGTGGTGGTGGTATATGTAAAATCACCAAAGAGTCCCTAGTGGTTGCAAAGGAGCAAAGTTCAACTTCTCTCTATAGGATGCATACGAAGTTATGCAAGGAAGAAGTGAATGCAATTGAAGATGCATCTTCTGATTTATGGCATATGCGCCTCGATCACTTGAGTGAAAAATGACTCAACATACTTGCGAAGAAAATCTTTCTTCCTGTGAAAGGTACGTCTCTAAAAACTTGCACTAATTGTTTTGCTGGAAAACAACATAGAGTTTCTTTTCATAATATTGGTCCTCATATGAGGCATAATATTATTGATTTAGTTCATACTGATGTTTGTATGATGGATAGTAAATCTCTTGGTGGTGCATCATATTTTGTTACTTTTATTGACGACCACTCTAGAGAAGTGTGGGCATTTCCTTTGAAATCTAAAGACCAAGTATTTGGAGTCTTCAAGAATTTTCAAACAAGTGTTGAAAGAGAAAAGGGAAGGAAATTGAAATGTGTTCGATCAGATAACGGTGGCGAATACAGAGGTCCATTTGAAGAGTATTGTAGAGAACATGGAATCAGGTTTGAGAAAGTAGTTCCAAAGACACCTTAACATAATGGTGTTGCAAAGAGAATGAATCGTACGATTAATGACAGATTCAGATCTATGCTCTCTCATACAAAATTATCGAAATCCTTTTGGGGTGAAGCAATGAAAACTACAGTGGATTTGATCAATCTTTTCTGTTTGGCAATTTATCTGCACAAGTGGGGGAACAAATATTCCGCATTATTGAGATAATTATCGCTAATTATCTCTAATTTTTCCCAACAGTTTTAACATAAAAAAAGAGTGTGTGATCAATTGAACTGTGGTTGCTTTATATTGTCACAAATGTTAAATTTGTGATTTTTTTCTCTTTATGGAAACTTTTGATTGCTACAAATATTTGTTATCCTTACTTTGAAGAACTTTAATACTTAGAATAAATGAATTTTATTTATTAGAATCAAAACAAATAATAGTATTTAATTAGTAAAAAAAAATTATTTACATTAAAAGTTCATATGAATAAGATTATTAATTTTTTGTGATAGCTTAGGAAAATAATATATTTAAAGAAAGTAATTCATGATACTATAATGATAATTTTAAAATATAAAATAGAGTTAAAAATCGATTATTCCCTTAAAATCATTTAAATCATTTTATGAGTGTCAAATAAAAATTTATCTTTGAAAAAAGTGTTGTTTCCAAGTAATTTCCTTGAATAGATTTTAGTGGTACTTCATTGTCAGTGTCAACGTGTAGAAATCATTACAAAACACCTGGCAGTTTTCAAAAAGTAATTGGAGCCATTCATCAAATTTCTAAAGGTAGGGAAAAAATGCATCTACGTCAATTTAGCAAAAGACTATTATTTGGTAGGTAATTGTATTTGCATTTATATATGAGTTTAATTATCTATTATATTATTAGTATAAAAATTTCTACCCTTAATAACAAGATTGATTGATAGCGAAAAAATTTATTATATTAACAATTAACAATAAATAGGAATTTAATATTTCATTTTATCAATTTTGATTTCTCGGTTAAAACAAGTATTATTTTTAGGAAAGGTTAAACACGTATTTGTACGGCTTGTGGTGTTTGTAAATCACTTTTGTAGTATAGTTTGTATTTTGATTAGGGGTTAATTTGTACCACCAAAGCAATCTATTATTTTGAGTTGTTACATTTTTATGAATATGATTTGGGTCAAACTATTAATAACATATTCATTCTGAACTTAGGATGAAATAATAATTTTGATATTATTTTTATAGTTAAAGATTGTATCTTATTTTTTTGAAAAATTTATATTATAGTATATATTTTCACATGATTGTTGTAAAATGGTAAAATTAAACTCAAAATAATTAAAACTATAATACATCAAAATAAAAAATTATAATTAATTTATATTAATGAAAAAATACATAAATTTAAAAGTTTAATCGTTTTTTAATGATAATGTAAAAAATTTATCTTGTCAACGTATTTTTATTATTTATGAGAAAGATTTTAAAATTAATTTTTACAAAAATGAAATATTTTTAATGGTATAACGAAAATCTTCACACCAATAATATATATAAATTAAATCTTAAATTTAATACTTTATAAATGTCATTGGATGAATGTGAATGAACGGCTACGATTGGTAGATTGCACACAATGTTATGTGTTGTGGTAGCACAGTATCATTTCTAAGATAATGAAAGAACAAAAGGATGAATAAATAATGTCAATAAAGAACATTAGGAAGCCAAAAAATGAGGGCTTCTGTTTGTTTGGTGGCTGCCGGGGCCAAAAGTAGTGGGCCCTTTCTTGCATTCTTTCCCATAATTCTCATCTTGCTCTTCTCATCCTTATCTTTTTTCTATTGATTCCATAGTTATACTATTTATATTTATATGTTGTTTTTGAAAAACCAAAAAAATAAGTGCTGAATGTATATCGAAATAAATCATAAAATAAAAATAGTAACAACAGTGAGTAATTGAGGGTCTACAAAAAGAAATTTAATAGCATGATAAAATAAAAGAGATAAAAAATAAAGATATTAATGAAATTTGACAAACGCTGACAAGTATTACTGAATGTTCGAAAAATATTTGTTTAAAAAAATAAATTAAAAAATATAATTTTGAAAGTAGTGTATTCAATGTTATTAAATAAAATTCTTTATCTTATTTTATTTAATAGAATACTTGTTAGCCTGATTCAATTGAGTTTATATTTTGAATTAGACGATTTAATGTGGATGTTGCATTTGATGATAATTATAGTAATGGAGTTGGAATTAACATTTGTATTCTAGACCATATAGGTTTCTTCGTGCGTTTTTGTTCTATGTTGTCCCAACCTATTTTACTTGATTCGTAGGAATTTTTTTAGCACATGATCTATCTATTTTACATAACACGAGGAATGTCTTTAACCTTTAGATAGATGAGACATGAAAATACATAGCCACAATAAAAAAAGTCTATATATATATATTGTCTTTTTTTTTTTGTAATAACATATCTATTTAGGGATAAAAAACAAATAATTGAACATAATAAAAGTTGAAAAATTAGTGTCTAGAATTCAATAAAGACAAATGGATCATTAATGCACAAAACTGTAGTAATAACTTGATTGTTGGTTTTCTCGATAATATTAGATAAAAATGACGTTTAACATATTTTATTAATTGTTTATAGTATTTAACACTACCAAAACAAGCATACTCAATAGTTCATGTGTAGCATGATCTAATTAATGGGAAACGTACTCAAGGAAATAATTATGAATAAGTGCACCTTATTGTATTAAAAAATATAAACAAAAGAAAAAGAAAAGGATGCTAATTGGAAGATATGAATCTCCTTTAAAGGGAAGGAGATCTTGTTTGTTGGCCTAATATGTACTTAAGTTAATTAACTAGTATATTAAGGTCAATAAATAAGTGATTAAGTGATAGAGTACAAAAAAGAGTGTACTATTAAATTAGTTTAGGAGAAAGTATGCTTGGATTCGGGATCGAGAACACTTGGGAAAGATGATTGCAAAGGACAAGCTCTTAAGTAAGTTGCATGTGTTTAAGAATCCCAATCCCATGATGTAGAATACTAAAACCAACTTTATAGCACCTTTGCTTTTGTATGTTAATTTTTTTAATCATTCATGTGTGTGATGATTCACTAATTCTTTTACACAGTTAGTTAGCGTTAAATTTTTTTATATTATTAGTCAATCATAATAGATATATTATTAAAAATATTTAAGGTTTATTAAAATTATTTTTAAAATTATCTCTATAATATAAATTTTTTAACATACAAAATACATTAACAATTAAATTCTAGTCACATCATGAATGATGAACAAGCTGCCCAAACTTAATTATCCTCTCTTTCATACGTATGAGTATATTATTTTATATATATTTTGTCATTAGAAAATATATGACACTAAACTTTTAAAGGTATTGATAATTGAGAAAAGAGTGAGATGGGGTCATGAACATAAAAGCCTCATTAATTTATCTTGCTGACCAGCCTTTGATGTATATTAAATAATTAAAAAGCTGCATTAAAGCTAGGACTAATTTATATAAAAAATTTAATTAAAGGAAATGACCCACCAAGCATGCTTTTTGTATGAATTACATATTTAAATATTCCACGGTCTTTCTTGAGAAAGCTTAGTCAATTTTTTGTTTATATTGAGAAAGAAAAAACAAAAATGGATCAAGATAATAAATTGCCTTTGGAAAGTTGTTTTATGCTTTGCAGTGACCATTAATATATCATGTTGAGCACACTTAGATATGAAATTATTATTATGCATTAAACCTTCAATTTATTGAAGAAACTTAATTTAATAGATTTAATTACCCACCTATCTTTGTTTTGTGTTAGAGATTAAATATGTGTACATTCTTTCTTTAAAATTATTATTCATTTTTCAAATGTAGAAAGATGAAAAGGAAAGTTGAGTAAAATAATCAATACAATAAATTGATACGGGGAAGTTGTTTTATTGCTTTGCGGTGAGCATTTAATTTTCTTTTTAATTATATTAGTTATTAGGTCTGTATTGTAGTGAATATTTAATTATTTTAAACAATATATTAAAGATATATTTGACAAAAATTAGTTAATAACTGATAACTTAATAATTGATGAATCATTTTCTTCGTCATAACTATATTTTTTAATTTTTATTTCAATAATGTTTTCTTTCTTTTAAAAAATTTCACGATAAAATCTCTTAATATTTATATGTTATTTAATGAGTCGGATTCAAATATCTCATGATAGTTATGTGTTATCTAATAAGTTAGTTCAAGTATATCTCAATTTAAAAAAAACATCAATTAAATTGTATTTACGGAACATCTAACCACTATTTATACTTAAGACTCATTGAGTAAATACTAGTATATTTTAGGATGCATGCTTTAATCTTTTTAACTTTATTATTGTTATACTTTCTTCAAACAAATCTTTATTATTATTATTATTATTATTATTATTATTATTATTATTATTATTATTATTATAAATAATGTACTTTTTGTTGTTGTCTATAGACAAATTGATAAGTAATACCAAATATTCACACAGTTAAAAAATCTCGAATTTAAATTTAAATCATAATGTTCCATTTAATATTTTTAGTATTTATGACTTAAATTAAAATTTAAGAACCATACTTTTTTAACGTGCACCGAGCCGTCATTCAAATTAAACCACTCAACAAAATATGGTTGTATTAAATAGTAACAATATTACTTCTCGTAACATATTGGCCATGTTTTCCCAAGCATTCCACGTTGGAATTTTTGGTAGCCATCATTAACCCAATGGAAGAGGTTTAAAAATAATAAGATTCATGATAAGATGCATGCACGCCTTAATTTATTCACCGTGGAATATTAATTTGTTTTTGTTTTTATTAATTGACTCACTAAAATACAATATACTAGCATAATATTACTCCTAGAACGTTAAGGATACTCCTCCTCTCGTTTTTTAACAGCAATTTGTAAAACTTAGAAACTAAGAAACCTTCATAATTGAGTAAAAAAAAATAAAACAAACCTTCATAATTGAGTAAAAAGAAAAAAGAAACCTTCCTAATGTACATGCATGAGGAATTAATCTATCTATCTTTTTTTTAAACGGATCCTAGTTAATTCTCAGTAAGTTAGTGAGTGCATATCAAAGACAAAATATCATATTTACCTCTTAATCCCTAAATCTCTCACATATCGAAGTCTCTAACTCATCTTAAAGTTACTTGGCTATATTCCTTATAGTGAGATTAGTGGTATCTTTCACGTTCACTTAAATATACACAAAATCTAATTATTCAAGTATTTATATTTTTGTGAATTTTTCTTGAATTTTAGGTGTTGAAATATATCCCATATCTGAACTCAAACTAATAATATAGATATCATCTTTAAATTTTATATATATATGTATATATTCGATATTCAATATGTTTAATATTTTATTAAAAAATTAAAAATTATAATATCTTTTATGTAAAAAATATAATTTTAATATTTTTTAATTTTATTATTATATAATAATTGTTATTTATTATATTAATTAGAATAAATATAATTTTTAGTTTTTTTATTTTATATATACCAATAAATGCGGAAAATCATAAATCTCTCCAAGAAGACATGATGACTTAAATTTCACAACTAATAAAAAATTGAAACAACGGAAAAAGTGAGTCTTCTCGTAGAGTAAGGAAGTGAGGGAGGCAAAACCAACTCTACTCCACTCAGTTGTCATGTCTACCTACATCTTAGCTTAGATTGTACAATTATCGAACCAACGACCAGGTGACTCGAATTCACCAACAAGTGCACTAGATTCGAGAAATTGTTCCAAGGTGTAGCTAATCTAACTATTACATGCATGGTTAATATACTTATATTGATCCATTTAGCACTTGGTTTACATCTATGTGTCTCATATAAATGAATAGTTCTTTAGGGGACTCAAATTTCACAAACAATTCAAAAATGAGATATTTTTCTTTAGAAGATTAATAAAAAATCTGTTAATTATTAAATACCTTTTAAGAGGATGGAAAGTAGCTCGCCATATGTTTTACTTGTGTTTCGCTATTTCCATGCATTGTAATTCGTTTTCTAGCGATCTTAATCCACATGAGTGAACTTGGGATGTGAGAGGCAATAGCTCTATGTGTTATGGTGTATAGGTATCGTTGTATTCTATAAATCTTAATTCATTCATCTAATAAAAGAGAATTATAGAATTACCAAAATGTCTTGAGTTTCAATTTGAAATTCGTCACTTTTTCTTTTATGATTGTGTTGATGTTTTGACAATTAATTGCTATTAGATGACGAGTAACTCTGTTGCAAAATTTGAGGTGGCAAGATTAGACGCAATGAGCAACTTTGTATTATGGAAAAGAAGGGTTAAAGATTTGTTGGCACAATAAAGTTTTCAAAAGGCACTGTGTGAGGAGAAACCAATAGACATAGCGAAAGCCGATTGGACAAAGATGAAGGATAAAGCTATAGAGAGGATTCATTTATGTGTATCAAATGATGTGATGTATCATATCCTAAACTTAACATTTCCAAAGGGGGTTTGGAAGAAATTGGAAAGTCAGTATCTGTGGAAAATGTTCACAAATAAACTATTCGTGAAACAACGATTGTGTAGGTTGAAGATGCATGAAGGATCTGATATGCAACAACATATCGATACCTTCAACGGAATAATCACCAATTTGGTAAGGCTTGGGGTGATGGTCAATGACGAAGGCAAATATATTATTTTGTTGTGCTCGTTAATAGGTTTGTTCGATCACCTAATGACAACTCTTACATACAAGAAAGACGTTATACAGCTGGATGATATCACTATTAGTGCAAAAGTGGTTTTAACTACAATTACCTAGTTGATGTTTTGATGACAACAAAAACAAATAAAAATAATTATGCTATAACTGTATTTGTTAAGTGTGCAGATTGAGTTAGTAGACAAAGATTTGTTTGCAACAAGTTCTTCAAAAGGTGCTGCATGAGGAGAAACCAACATAATGGACATAAGTTGATTGGACGAAGATGAAGGATAAGGTTGCATGGATGATTCATCTATATGTGTTAGATTAGGTGATGTATCATATCATAAACTTAACATCTCAAACATAGGTCTTTGAGAAATTGGAAAGGTAATATTTGTTCAAAACGTCAAAACAACTATTATATATGTTGAAGATGCAAGAAGGATCCGATTTGCAACAACATGTAAACACATTCAACAGAATAATCACTGATTTGAAGACGCTTGGCGTGACAATAGATGATGAAGATAAAATTATTATTTTGTTGTGTTTGTTACTTGATTCGCTCAATCAACTAGTGACAACTCTTACATACAAAAAAAAATTATCCTATTAGATAATAATATTGTTAATGCAAAACTAATTTTAACTACAATCCTATAATTAGTGTTTTAATGATAATAAAAACAAACATGGTCAAGTCTCACAAACCATATCTTCTTCACTATATTGAATATTTGAGTATAATTTTATTTCAATATTATGTTTTACATTGACCATAATAATTCTTAATAAAATTAATTTGTAAGATTACGAATAATAAATCCCTTAAATTCTTATTTTATTCTTTATGTGAGACTTGTGTTTCTACAAAGATCGAATGATTTTTTTCCTAATAAGCTTTTAAAAGTTGGACTCTTTTACGAAAAAAATAAACAGAAGTTAGACTCTTTAATATTCTTTGAATAATATTTTTCATCTAATCGGTAACCAAATCATGAATATCGCCCCCTAGTAGATCATAGATTCTCTCCATGAAAAATATTTAATTTATAAATTAAGCACCAAAGTGAGTTTTTTTTTTTGGGTGCCACGTCCAATACATATATATATATATGATCAATTATGAAAATATAAAATAAGATCATATGATTGTGTAAATATAAATATAAATTCGATCAGATATTGGGATATGGAAAGGGTATGAATGTTGGATGAATAATGGTATGTTTGTCTGGTTAATAATTTCATCATGGGTACGCATAGTTGTTTGGTGCTCTTTACAACACTATTCACTATTCCAAGATGCTTATTTGTCCTTTATGCATTTGTTTCTATTTGTAAGCTTCTCTTGCCATACACAAACACAATATATATACACACTAAAAGACAAACAAACATATACACACACCTTTCTTGCTAATATAGAAAATTCAATTATTTCCATACGCTCAAATCTACTGTATATATAATATTATATATATGCGCTAATATCAACAATAAAAAAATCGTACACATTATTTAGTACAATAATAATATTCTAATTATTTAATAATTTTATTTTTTATTTGATTTCATCACACACATCTATGTTTTAGTATATAATCAAAGAATAGTTTATATATCTAGCTACCATTTTTCGGTCTCGAAATTATATCCTCTCTGACACACACATATATGTGTACATTGCTCTGACACATTGATTTTGGTATACAATACCCACATAGTGTGTTGTTTAAGTCATTTTCACAATTAAAAAAAAATGTATTTATATAATAGGTTAAATTACATTTGTGATCCTTTAACTTAATCTCAGGTAACGTTTTAGTCCTTTATCTCAAATAAATTATAGATAAAACACGAAGAAAAGAATTAAAACTGTGTAGAACAATTACTTATTTAAATACAAATAAAAAATAAAATAACATAGAAAGATAATTATAGACACAAAAAAAAAAACTTTAAATCAACTCTGTAATAAATAAAAAGGAAGAAATAATCTAAGGTTTTTATTGGCAATCTATAATGTACATAATTTTTAAAAGTATTGTATTTTATTTTAATATTAATGATAATAAAAAATATATAAATTATAAATCTTTATAACTAATAAAATTATTATTTTTATTTATAGTTACCTTTTTAATGTACGTGAAACATTATTATGTTTAATATTGTCATTATTAGTTCCGGACATGATATTTAATTGAGTCTTGTTCAAGTGTGATAAGCAAGTTGATTATAAATGCACATATAGTGAATACATACATGCAATATGACATGCATGCAAGTTTCCATAATATTAAGACAAGCCAAAATTAAGGTCCGTGTCTTTAGCTGCCCACTGAGTCACTGACAACGATTTTGACAATAACTTGTTATCCCAGAAAGGACGAACACTGTTCGATGAATTGATAGTTGAATTTGCATGATTTTCTTTTGTTTTTTAAAAAATCGGATAGTTTCATATAATTGATTAAAAACAATCATGATTAACATTAATTTTGATAGAACTTCAATGGTTTAATTTAATATTAATTAAATATAGAGAAAAACAAATATTCATAATTTTTAATTAAATAGTAAGTTTAAGGTTTTTCATACTTTAAATTAAATTAGGATATTACTTTTTACTTAATTTTTTACTTAAAGAATATTAATTTAAATAAATATATATTGAAAAACTAGTTATTTGAATAAGACTTAAATATGCTTGTGATCATGTAAATATAAGTCATTATCGTTTTAGTTTCTATACAAAATAAAATGATTTGTACCCTATAATTTCAGAAGAAAAAAAATTAAAAATATGTTTTTGCTAAAAAATATGAAGTGGGAAAGTTTTGCCCCGATGTGGCTCTTCATGAGTGTATTGATGTTGCTGATTGGGTCTTTATTAATATTTAAAGTTAAAAATTATTTCATTAATTCATTTAATTATTTAATTAAAAATAAAAGCTAGTTAATTAATTAGCAAATCAATTAAGTAATAACCAAATGCAATATTTTTAATTTTCAATCCCCAAATTTAGGTAAGTGTAAGGGTTTTCCGGTTAATTTAGACATAATGTATTGAGTGATATTCAAACTCGTTAGTTTAAATTATATAATGTTCATATGCCTTAGTTGATTTTCATTCATAATATCTTACAAATGTTACTTGGATTAGAAAGGGTTCATGAAAAGAAATGTTTAGCATGCATAAACTTTAAAAATATTTTAAGAGTGATGTTTAATTTTATAAATTGATTTACTAACTTATGAATCAAGTTAAAGACATAAAAAACTCAGGTATTGATGAGTTGACTTACAGAGATGTGAATCAACCCATACTCTTGCAGACATCAAAAATTGTGTTTTAAGATTCATGTAAGTCGACTCACAATTTTGTTAATTGACTTACTAGGCATGCAGACTTATAAATCATCTTGCAATTTACTTTGTTAATTGATTTATTTTATATTGATGTTTGGTGGCCAATTTTTTTCCTGTAATGTGCTTAAATTCATAGAAAGATTATGATATTATACATTTATGTTTTTGAATCATATTTTGATTTCAATTGTTGAGTGAAAATGCTTGTTTACATTATTCTCATATTCTTAGATTTGTTTTATACTGAAAATTTTGATTTTTGTGTGTTTCTATTGATTGTTAGTTCGTTAGGTGATTTAGAGATCTTAACAAATTTGATTGAAGTCTAACGACTTTTGAAATTTTTAATCAAAATATGTTTTTCTTTTGCAAATAGTCATTGTTTTTTGTGTTAGTTGATTTCAATACTCTTAATCTTTCAAATATGAATTTCAATACACATTTGTAAGCGAGACTAATAGGTTTCAAAATCTATTTTTTCGTTGTGCGATTTGAAAAGTTTTGAATACCAATTTATAAACTAGAATCCTATGCAACATTCCTTCAAGAATTAGTAGCAAGCCATTTCGTGAGTAACTATTTCTTTGTATCGTCAACTCACAAACCCAAATCTAGATCCAAATCAACTCTATTGTTGTTGGCCAAAGAATAAACAATGAAACCATTATTCATTCCCCGATATCCAATTTATACTTTAACAAAGACTTAATTATATTTCTGGTCATCTTATTTTTATTTGTTCAAAGAATCGGTTTTTCCATTTCAAAATTCCACAATTTTGTTATTTCTCTCCATTTTTGATATGCAAAATGGTGATGTGATGTGTTTCAAATGATACGATATGCGATTTGACGATGTAAAATCTTTTATATGCATGAATTATTTGCATGTCAGTAATTAATTTACAAAAAATGAATAACTTTTACAGTTGAAAATAAAAATTTTAGGAAATTTTTATACAATATCATAAGTGTTGATCATCTGACATCGTCTGATTGTATGTCACATCAAAGTTATTTGAAACACATTACATCATCAATTTTAATACCACCAAAAATCTAAAGAAGTGGCTAAAATTGATGTATTTTGAAATAGAAGAGCCAATTTCATAAGCCGATGAAATTGGGAGACCACAATCACAACTAAACATTTAATAAAAAATTGAATATCTTTTTTGTTAATTTATAGTCTAATCTTTTATAGTTAAATATATTTTTCGAGGTGTTAGTAACATTTGATGTTGATATGACAACATAACCTCCATTCGCAGAAATACACTCAACTCTACTCTACAATGACAGAAAAACCCTATTTTAACTAGGTATGAATGCTTTTTCGGTTTTTAATTGACACTCAAAACTAGAGGTTGATCAAGATGGGATTGGAGTGTTACTATTTTTACATGTTTCAAAATTTTAACACCCTTTCTCTATAGAAATATGCTTTTATTGTTTATATAGTTTAATTTATATATTTTATTATATTGATTACCATATTAATGAATTTTAATTTATTATTTTATTATTTTCTTTGTGTTGGGACAGAGAAGTTGAACTTTGTTAAAAGGCAGAGATAAAATCCAAATTTTAACCCCCAACGAATAATAGAGAAGAATGCAAGATTTCCTTGAAAAATGGAGGCTTTGCAAAAACCACGCCACCATCTTATAGAAAATAATATAGATCAAAAGAAGCACTTTTTTTCTTACTAAAAATAATATCAATTCGTTCAAATTAAAAGAAATTATATGGATCGAAAATATTATAATTTAAAGTTATTAAATAAAAAATATTAAATTTGCATATAAATTTATTGCACTTAAATTAGTATAAAACTGAAAATATTATGTGAAGATTTACTTGATCGAAGTTTATAAGTTAATATTTAATTAAATAACACCACAACAATACTAAAAATTAAAATGTCACATAAAACGACGAACAAACACAACATTAAACTATAATGACGAAACTACAAAAAATCAAGAAAAAAAATTAATACATATGAAATTATTTGTTTAAATAAAAAAATTAAAAGTGATTTTAGATTAATTAAATTAATCTTAAATTAATTTTTTTTTTGGTTAAAAAAAATAAGAATTAATCAAAAGATAGAAGAGGAGAATAGATACGGCTAGGTCTAGAAGAAAGATACTTCATGGTAAAATTAAAAAAAATTAAATTACTAATCTTACCGAAGGATTACAAATAAAATCTACAATCTCAATTTCTTATTAAGGATTACAATGTAATTTATTTATAACTTATCAATTTCAGAACAACATTATTATTAGTACAAGACAATATTTCAAAAAAAAATTACAGAAACTAAAATTTGAAGTTAAAAATAGTAATCATACGATTAAAATAATAAATTAAAATAGTTAAATTAATTAAAAAATAATATAAAATAAATGTATAATATATGAAATAATTAAAGACATAATTTGCAGCACACGTGGGAGTGTAGAGTGCATTGCCGACACGAAAATCTTTGAAAGCAGGGAGTAGCAGTGAATAGCTCCCCTCGTGGTTCTACTTTCCATCTTTCTCTTCCACATAAACCGAATATATGTCACACTACACTATCTTCTCTATAGTCTTCCCCTTACATTAAAAACTCTCCTAACTTCTATAAATCATTGCCTCACGTTGCAAACTTATTCTATCTTATAATCATGTACCACTACATATAATAATAGTAATATATACGTATAAAGTTAAGACAGACACTGAAGTAGAGAGATAGTACATATTCTAATTCCATCCAATATATTAGGGATTAGTTTTCATATATTTTGTGAATGTATAAATTTTTATATTTTCATTATTATTTATACATATCATTTATAAGTAGTTATAATTAAAATTTTAAATATTTTAATTATATAAATAGTTTAATACAACTTTTTATCTAATTATTTGCAATAACTAAAAGAGGGATTCTTCAAGAAAATACAAAGGTTAAAAATTGACTACTTTTGAGTCACTACACTTAAAAAACATATTCTAAACACTTTGGATAATTAAGAATCATTAAAAAAGTAATTTAAATTTTTTTAATTTTTTATAATGTAACAATTACACCTAACTGATTTATGGAAGAGGCATGTAAAGTTTTTGCTTTAGGCCTCGTCAAAAAATAGTTTTGTAATTTTTATCAGGTATAAAGGTCAATAATATATTATAAAAAATATATTACTGCAAACTTACACAAGAAAAGCCTAAAAAAAATTTTAATTTTCAATTTTTGGCAATTATTTAATAATCTTCTTACTACAACTAAATTGCCCAACGAAAATAGTAGAATGAGAAAAATATTAATTATAAATTGAAAAATTAGGAGATAAAAAGTGAGCACATTGCCACATGAGAAATATTAGTTATAAATTGAGTTATAAATTGAGAAATCATAAGACAAGTCGTGAACATATTGTTAACATGAATTATTTAAGTATACACACTATTTTCTTCATCAACTAAAAGATGAAAAATTTTACATGAGTTATTGATGTTGTTGTAGAATAGTTGAAATTTATTATTTTACATTTTTGAAAAATATAAAAAAAAAATTGAAAATGCTATTAATTCTACTAATAATATTTTCTATAGTTATTAAATAAAATATTATTAATTTTTAAAAAGACCATGTTTAATAGTTTTGCTTTAAGCCTCAAAATGCATTGGACCGATACAATTAATTAATAATATTTTTTTTAAAATCGGCCAAATACATCAATTAAATTTTTACAAGTGAACGATTTTTTTAATAGAAAAATATACCTATGATTTGACAGTACGGCTAATATTGCAGCGCATCAAACTAACACATTTGGTTTTATTGAAAATGAATGGATGGAAAATAGGAAGGATGAAAACTTTATGAAAATGTGGGTTTCCGTCGTTTGATCGTATGTCGGAAAGAAAATGTTGTTTTGATGGATCGCACATCAAAAATCATTTCCCTCTGATTTGGGAAGAAAACGTGAGATAGCTGACTAATTTTATATAATGCTTAAAATATCCTTATTTAAAAAGACATTTACTGCATGTTCTCTTGTTTTTGTTTCTTTAATAATATTACTTGTTTTCTACAATTAATTTGTTTTGCACTTACACTATACATAATTCTGTTACATTTTAGTTATCGTGCATATATATATAATATTTTTAATACAAGATTATTTATGTTTTTCAGTAATTTTTTTTTTTTCATTTTCATTTTCATTTATATCAAACAACTAAAATATCATATCACTATTTACTTATTTTTTATTATTATTTTTCTTTCAATATTCATTCTTTTCACTTTCTTTTCTCGTCCAAATACAAATATCATTGACATAAATTAATGTGATCAAATTGATATAGAGACAATCATGATTAGATCCACACCATTATTATTGATGAATTTAGTCTCTGAAATGATTGGGGAAAAACATCATCAGGAATGTTGACTAGAAGAATATGTTTTGAAGTAATTAGTTGCAATTAGGCTATAGGTATCGAGCAATATTTGTCCGGACACGAGTATAAATAAATAGTGTTTGAAAATATTCGCATAAAAATAATATTAATTTTAAAATACATACCATTTTATTCTTTTATCTTTATTTATTATTTATGTAAAACTATTTATTTATACTTATTTCCAAAACAGGTATTAGTGGTGGGTATCTAGCAATAATACTACTTTTATATGAGAAAGACAATGTGGTCTAATCATATATAATATCGCAAAGAATGACATATATAATCTAGTTTCCTAATCTATAACAGCCCATTATCTAATCAAGTGGATAATAACACAATGTTATGAAAGTGACATTAGATTACAAAGAAACAAAACATTTAATAATATAAAATTGACAGAACATAAATGCATAATTCCATAGATTAATTAAATAACATAAAACCTGGCTCCTACGGCCCTAGCATTCAAATTTCGAAACAAGGACAAATATCAATTTTTACCGCAATTGGTGATTGTTCATCAATGAAAAAGACATCTAATTAAAAACTAAGGCCCCATTTGGAATGATTTTTTATTCAATGTTAATGAATTTTTTAAAAATAAAATTAGATTTATGTTTGAGTTTTTAATTTCTGAGTAAAATTAAAATTAAATTTTAAGTGGTTGAGAATGATATTTGTGAAATGGGCATATCATATTGGTGATTAGTTGTCAAAGGTTGTTGTAACAGTCAAAAGAGGTGTTCAACATTCGAAGGTGGTGATCAGACTGTAGCTGACGGAGTTCGAACTAGTATTGTTAGTGGTGGAGATTATGGTCAGAGGTGAGTGGTCGTGAGAGGTGGGTGGTCGATGGTTGAAGGTGCGTGATCGATGGTTGAAGGTGGATGATAAGAGGTCGGAGGTGGTAGTGGCAGTTGTGGTCAAAGATGGACGTCCAAGGCAACAACAATGGTTTGAGGTGAATGATCGATGAAGGAGGCAGTAGTCGAAGGCATTTCTCAGAGACAGGTGGTTGGTGATGGTGGTACTTGACAATAGATGGTCATATATAAGAGGTGAGTGGTGGTGGTGGTCAAAGATGGTCGTCAAATGCGGCGGCGTTGGCCGAATGTGTGTCATCGATGATGGTGGTTGTTGTTAGTGGTGGTGGCATTTGTCGAATGAGGTGGCATTGGTTGAACGTGGGAGGTCAGTGATGGTGATGGAGGTCATAGATAAATGGTCGATTGTAAGACCCCGTTTTTCAAAGCGAGGGTATATATATTTTTTTTTAAAGTAATTAAAAACAAACAAAGAATTAAATCAGGAAATGCCTTTGGATAATTAATTGAGTCATTATAATTTACAAGCAGGGGAAAAGTTCCTCCAATTATAAATTCCAAGACATTTACACAACAACAAATGGTACCTGGAACCCATTCAAATAAGAAGTCAAACTGACAATATTAGTATAAGTACAGTTTTCCAAACTAAAAATACTCCAATCCAAAAAGAAGGACACCTAGTCCCTATACATCATCCTAATCTGATCATCCTACCAAAAAGCTATACACCCTGAGTATCTCCACGCGCCCCGTGAGATCCTCCTAACGTAACTGCAGTCACGCGTTTCCATCTCCATTCCCGTCCGTAGGGTACGAACCGGTAGGACCGTCCTGACTCTCATCTGAGGGCAAAGCCCAGATTTCCACAATAATTGTAAAGGATCACCAACCAAAAAAATAACAGTTAACACATAACAACTAAGTTTTTAAATGCTCAAAATAACTTTTGAACTAAGCATGCACCTTAATAGGATTTCCAATATGCGAAAAGTTTATACAATACTTTGCCAATTAAAAATGAAAGTAAAATGAAGTTCTCAATCTCCTAATTAACACATAACAAATCAAGACATGGATAAGTTAATGAGTAATCAATCATCTAACTCAAACTGAGGATTTTCACTGAGCCAATCGATTGGGGTGAAGGTTTTTAATGAAAACAGAATCCTGGGCTGAATCAATTCGATTGGTAAATCGATTGATTGGTTCCTGAGCCCCTGACTTAAGGCCTAATCGATTGGGCAATCGATTTCTTAACTGATTCCTTTGAAAATTGATTTCGAAATCGATTGGCTAATCGATTTTGTTCATTTGGCCAAGCCCCTGTCTTTCATCCAATCGATTGGGAAATCGATTTCCCTGATCAGTTTTCCAAAAATTCATGAATTAACCTAAGTCATTCCTAATCAAGTCCACAACCTAACACTTAGCACTTCCTACGCGATTACTACGACACACGAAGGTTCGATAACCATCATACTTACACACAATAATTAACACATAACACTTAGCACCTTCAACGTAATTACCACGATAGATCAAAATTCAAATCACTCAATCATAAACTCAAATCAAATACGACTCGCGTGCCAAGCACCCTAATGCAATGCGTATATGCCAAAATGCATGGACTCGGAATTCCAAACCAAAATCCTCCTCGAAGGGCCGTAAATCATAATTGTACCGCCTATCGCAGGCCAAAGTACCAATTACCGAGGTGCCACCTATCACGGGTCAGCACGATTTACTAAAAAGCGTAAATCATAAACGTACCACCTATCACGGGTCAGTACAGTTTACCGAGGTGTCACCTATCACGGGTCAACACGATTTACTAAAAGAAAAAGCGAGAATCGTAAACGTACCGCCTATCACAGACCAGTACTGTTTACCGAGGTGCCACCTATCACGGGTCAACACGATTTACTAAAAGAAAAAGCGAGAATCGTAAACGTACCGCCTATCACAGACCAGTACTGTTTACCGAGGTGCCACCTATCACGGGTCAACACGATTTACTAAAAGAAAAAGCGGGAATCGTAAACGTACCGCCTATCACAGACCAGTACTGTTTACCGAGGTGCCACCTATCACGGGTCAGCACAATTCACCAAAAACGTAAATCGTAAACGTACCACCTATCACGGGTCAGTACAGTTACCATGGTGTCACCTATCACGGGTCAACACGATTTACTAAAAGAAAAAGCGGGAATCGTAAATGTACCACCTATCACGGGTCAGTACAGTTACCATGGTGTCACCTATCACGGGTCAACACAATTTACCAAAAACGTAAATCGTAAACGTACCACCTATCACGGGTCAGCACAGTTTACCAAGGTGTCACCTATCACGGGTCGACACAATTTACCAAATGAAATGCATGAGCATACACAGACTCCATTCACAACAATCGTTAAGCAAATGCAGATATTAAAAGATTCCCCATTTTTAATACCCATTTAACTTAAACGACTTTCAAACAACATTAATTAAATAAGTCATTAAGAGATTCCCCGTTCTTAATACCGATTTAACTTAATGATTTTCAAAACAAAACGTTAAGCAAACAGTCATATTAAGAGATTCCCCATTCTTAATACTCATTTACCGAAACGACTTTCAAACAACATTAATTAAATAAGTCATTAAGAGATTCCCCGTTCTTAATACCGATTTAACTTAATGATTTTCAAAACAAAACGTTAAGCAAACAGTCATATTAAGAGATTCCCCATTCTTAATACTCATTTACCGAAACGACTTTCAAACAACATTAATTAAATAAGTCATTAAGAGATTCCCCGTTCTTAATACCGATTTAACTTAATGATTTTCAAAACAAAACGTTAAGCAAACAGTCATATTAAGAGATTCCCCATTCTTAATATACTTTTGACTTAAACGATTTTCTCGCAAAACATTCAGTAAACGAGTCATTAAGAGATTCCCCATTCTTAATACTCATTTACCGAAACGACTTTCAAACAACATTAATTAAATAAGTCATTAAGAGATTCCCCGTTCTTAATACCGATTTAACTTAATGATTTTCAAAACAAAACGTTAAGCAAACAGTCATATTAAGAGATTCCCCATTCTTAATACTCATTTACCGAAACGATTTTCAAAAACGATAGTTAAGTAACCGAGACATTAAGAGATTCCCCATTCTCAACGCCCAGTTAACTTAAACATTTTCCTCAAATACACATTAAGTAAACCGAGGTATTAAAAGATTCCCCATTTTTAATACCCATTTAACTTAAACGACTTTCAAACAACATTAATTAAATAAGTCATTAAGAGATTCCCCGTTCTTAATACCGATTTAACTTAATGATTTTCAAAACAAAACGTTAAGCAAACAGTCATATTAAGAGATTCCCCATTCTTAATACTCATTTACCGAAACGACTTTCAAACAACATTAATTAAATAAGTCATTAAGAGATTCCCCGTTCTCAATACCGATTTAACTTAATGATTTTCAAAACAAAACGTTAAGCAAACAGTCATATTAAGAGATTCCCCATTCTTAATACTCATTTACCGAAACGACTTTCAAACAACATTAATTAAATAAGTCATTAAGAGATTCCCCGTTCTTAATACCGATTTAACTTAATGATTTTCAAAACAAAACGTTAAGCAAACAGTCATATTAAGAGATTCCCCATTCTTAATACTCATTTACCGAAACGACTTTCAAACAACATTAATTAAATAAGTCATTAAGAGATTCCCCGTTCTCAATACCGATTTAACTTAATGATTTTCAAAACAAAACGTTAAGCAAACAGTCATATTAAGAGATTCCCCATTCTTAATACTCATTTACCGAAACGACTTTCAAACAACATTAATTAAATAAGTCATTAAGAGATTCCCCGTTCTCAATACCGATTTAACTTAATGATTTTCAAAACAAAACGTTAAGCAAACAGTCATATTAAGAGATTCCCCATTCTTAATACTCATTTACCGAAACGACTTTCAAACAACATTAATTAAATAAGTCATTAAGAGATTCCCCGTTCTTAATACCGATTTAACTTAATGATTTTCAAAACAAAACGTTAAGCAAACAGTCATATTAAGAGATTCCCCATTCTTAATACTCATTTACCGAAACGACTTTCAAACAACATTAATTAAATAAGTCATTAAGAGATTCCCCGTTCTTAATACCGATTTAACTTAATGATTTTCAAAACAAAACGTTAAGCAAACAGTCATATTAAGAGATTCCCCATTCTTAATACTCATTTACCGAAACGACTTTCAAACAACATTAATTAAATAAGTCATTAAGAGATTCCCCGTTCTCAATACCGATTTAACTTAATGATTTTCAAAACAAAACGTTAAGCAAACAGTCATATTAAGAGATTCCCCATTCTTAATACTCATTTACCGAAACGACTTTCAAACAACATTAATTAAATAAGTCATTAAGAGATTCCCCGTTCTCAATACCGATTTAACTTAATGATTTTCAAAACAAAACGTTAAGCAAACAGTCATATTAAGAGATTCCCCATTCTTAATACTCATTTACCGAAACGACTTTCAAACAACATTAATTAAATAAGTCATTAAGAGATTCCCCGTTCTCAATACCGATTTAACTTAATGATTTTCAAAACAAAACGTTAAGCAAACAGTCATATTAAGAGATTCCCCATTCTTAATACTCATTTACCGAAACGACTTTCAAACAACATTAATTAAATAAGTCATTAAGAGATTCCCCGTTCTTAATACCGATTTAACTTAATGATTTTCAAAACAAAACGTTAAGCAAACAGTCATATTAAGAGATTCCCCATTCTTAATACTCATTTACCGAAACGACTTTCAAACAACATTAATTAAATAAGTCATTAAGAGATTCCCCGTTCTTAATACCGATTTAACTTAATGATTTTCAAAACAAAACGTTAAGCAAACAGTCATATTAAGAGATTCCCCATTCTTAATACTCATTTACCGAAACGACTTTCAAACAACATTAATTAAATAAGTCATTAAGAGATTCCCCGTTCTCAATACCGATTTAACTTAATGATTTTCAAAACAAAACGTTAAGCAAACAGTCATATTAAGAGATTCCCCATTCTTAATACTCATTTACCGAAACGACTTTCAAACAACATTAATTAAATAAGTCATTAAGAGATTCCCCGTTCTCAATACCGATTTAACTTAATGATTTTCAAAACAAAACGTTAAGCAAACAGTCATATTAAGAGATTCCCCATTCTTAATACTCATTTACCGAAACGACTTTCAAACAACATTAATTAAATAAGTCATTAAGAGATTCCCCGTTCTCAATACCGATTTAACTTAATGATTTTCAAAACAAAACGTTAAGCAAACAGTCATATTAAGAGATTCCCCATTCTTAATACTCATTTACCGAAACGACTTTCAAACAACATTAATTAAATAAGTCATTAAGAGATTCCCCGTTCTTAATACCGATTTAACTTAATGATTTTCAAAACAAAACGTTAAGCAAACAGTCATATTAAGAGATTCCCCATTCTTAATACTCATTTACCGAAACGACTTTCAAACAACATTAATTAAATAAGTCATTAAGAGATTCCCCGTTCTTAATACCGATTTAACTTAATGATTTTCAAAACAAAACGTTAAGCAAACAGTCATATTAAGAGATTCCCCATTCTTAATACTCATTTACCGAAACGACTTTCAAACAACATTAATTAAATAAGTCATTAAGAGATTCCCCGTTCTCAATACCGATTTAACTTAATGATTTTCAAAACAAAACGTTAAGCAAACAGTCATATTAAGAGATTCCCCATTCTTAATACTCATTTACCGAAACGACTTTCAAACAACATTAATTAAATAAGTCATTAAGAGATTCCCCGTTCTCAATACCGATTTAACTTAATGATTTTCAAAACAAAACGTTAAGCAAACAGTCATATTAAGAGATTCCCCATTCTTAATACTCATTTACCGAAACGACTTTCAAACAACATTAATTAAATAAGTCATTAAGAGATTCCCCGTTCTCAATACCGATTTAACTTAATGATTTTCAAAACAAAACGTTAAGCAAACAGTCATATTAAGAGATTCCCCATTCTTAATACTCATTTACCGAAACGACTTTCAAACAACATTAATTAAATAAGTCATTAAGAGATTCCCCGTTCTTAATACCGATTTAACTTAATGATTTTCAAAACAAAACGTTAAGCAAACAGTCATATTAAGAGATTCCCCATTCTTAATACTCATTTACCGAAACGACTTTCAAACAACATTAATTAAATAAGTCATTAAGAGATTCCCCGTTCTTAATACCGATTTAACTTAATGATTTTCAAAACAAAACGTTAAGCAAACAGTCATATTAAGAGCCTCCACATTTGCCAGAGACAAAAACTCGTGAGTCCCTTCACTTAGCGACACTCGGAGTTTGTTAGCAGCTAAATACTTAACAACTCCTGGTTCGGGGAAAAGAACCAATTTACGAGCACAATCCAAGATCACATAATGATAAGACATCCAATCCATACCGAGGATGACCTCGAGTGATTGTAGCGGTAAACAAATTAAATTAACCAAGAAATCCCTATTCTGTATAGTCATTCGACAATGTAAACATGCCGAATTTACGGTCAAGGTCTTAGCAGGTGTGGAAACAACCAAATCAAAAGGTAAAACAGACATAGATAACTTCAAGCGATTCACACAGTCCATAGCAATGAAGGAATGGGTTTCCCCTTAATCAAAGAGTGCAGTTAGAGTGTTACCTGCAATCTCACAGTCACGCTGAATCAGATTACCAGATGGATTCCCCTCTTCAGCATTCACACAATAAATGCGTCCTCTAGCAGTAGGACGGGTAGCCCTAGCTACATTCACCACTGGTTCCACCTTTGGAGCCGTGCAATCCCTTGCCATGTGCCCCGACTTCCGACAATTGTGACAGGTGGGGATGTTAGTGGTACAAGCACTAGCATAGTGTCCTTCTCCCCCACATCGGAAACATCGAAGCACTTGCCCCAATTGCCTCCCGGGCGACTCTGCCAACCGTTGTTATTCTGGGGTCGATTATAAGGTTTAGCAACTTGCTTTCTCTTGTTCTGATAATTCACCCGACTAGGGCCTCCCGAATTAAAATTCCCTCCTCGGATAGCCCTTTTGTTTTTCATATCTTCCACTTCTCTACATTTCTCTACCAGTGCTTGGAAACGTTGAATTCCCAAGGGTAAGACGGAGTCTTGAATCTCATACTTCAGTCCGTCTTGGAAACGATGGCACATGAATGGTTCATCAATCTCTTCACAGAAGAACCTGAAATGCCTCGATAGCGATTCAAACTTAGCGGCATATTCGCCCACGGTCATGCTTCCCTGGTGAAGTTTCAGAAAATCATCACCCAGTTTAGTCCTGGTACTCATCGGGAAGTATTTGTCTAAAAACTTCCTTTTGAACGATTCCCAGTTCACCTCCTCGTGGGCTGCTCCCATCAATAACCTTGCACTCCTCCACCAGTACTCAGCATCCCCCAACAGCATATAAGTGGCATAGCTGACCTTCACTCCCGCCTGACACTTTATCATATCAAAGATCTTCTCCACTTCTTGGATCCATTGATCCGCCTTCTCTGAACCCTCATCCCCCTTGAACTTAGGAGGATTGTAACGACGGAAGTCTTCTAACCCTCTTGACTCTGCAGCACGGATCTCTCTTCCCCTCTTTTCAAGATCCCGTTGAGTCTTGGCAGCAGTCTGTGCAGCAACAGAAGCAGCCATGTTATTCATAGCCTCCGCCATTTGATCATTCCTATTAGCGTTGGCTCTCGGAGCGTCATTCCTTCTTGGCGGCATGGTTTCCTATAAAACCATTATCAAGTAGAGTCTTAACACTACTTCAAATAATTCCAAACTAACGTCCGACCATAACAACACAAAATAAATATATTGGACTTGACAACTCAAGTCACCTAAACAGACACATGATCAGATAACAACTCCTAACCTATACCAAAGAAAACCAAACCTAAGCAAATCAACACAACATAACACCCAAATACATCAGACTTCATTTACTCATAATCATACACAATGACTTCAAATTCATTTACCACGAAACATTCATCCACACAATCACAGATAAGTCCCTAAATGCAAACTAAAAGTTTGGAAGGAGCCCTTACCTTAACGTTAGCTTTAACATGGGTTTCCGGTACCGCGAGTAAATCCGGTAAAATATTCGCTCGCAACGTCGCGTCCAAATTGGTCCCCTAGCACCGTGGCGTGGTAGTGAACAACTTTCCCTTCTATCTCTTCGCGGAATGAAGCTTAGATCTAGATGAAACGGAGGGGTTTGTGTTTGGATCTCAAATACCGTTTTTCTTTGTTTTCGAATCAAAGAGGAAGAGTGGAGTTGCGAAATCCTTGTTCTAACTCTCACCCAACCTTGGGTTACTAGTTTTGAAGAAAAGAAAGCGACGAAAATGAAAACGAGAGAAAGGAGAGAAATTGGCCGCGGGTCAGAGGAAGACGACGATGGAAATGTTTCTTTCAGTTTTCTTTCCTTTTTCCTTTCCTTTATTCTCTTTCCTTTCTATTTCCTTTCCTTTCTTTTCTATTTCCTTTTCCTTTCCCCTCAAACAAACATATATACATAAATATATATTTATATATATATATATATATATATATATATATTACTTACTTTTAACAAATATCTCCAAAATATTATTAACTTTGGCTAAAAAAAGCCTCCGAGCCAAAATCCAAAATACACAAAAATACATAAAGCACACTTTAAAATTACGGGTCTTACATCGATGGTGGTGATGATCGAACACATGGTGGGGGTGGTTGTTGGTGTGATGAATACATTTATTGGGGATGATGTATTCATTTTAAAATAAAATAAAAAATTGTAAAACCTAATTTTAATTTGTTTTGAGTGTTCGAGAAAAACTGTTTTAAATAGAGGTTCACAGACTGAGTTGTTTCGATTTGTAACGATTAATGAATCCAAACTAATGAAATTCACACGAGTTTGTTTAGTTCGTTTTTGCTTGCTTTTTATGACTGAACTCGAACCAAACTAAATCGATGAAGTTGGTTTGGTTTAGGTGATTGGATTTGGAAGAAAAAAAAAACTATAAAATTTTCATTTTTTTGGTAGATTAAAAAATTCACAACTACCTTAAACGATCTTAAGATACTTTAAAAAATAGTATAAATGAAATAGAGAGAATGATACTTTTACTTAAATATCCTTATCATGTTTCGGTGCGTTCATCATTACCATTAATGCAAAGTGAAAAATAGTGAATTGAAAGTGGTGCATGTAGTATTAATTAGATGGTACAATTAGAAAGTTCTCATATGTTATGCCTAGTCAAATGAATCACATGCTTTATCTAGTCAAGTCCCGTGGATCAAATGACTTGTATGCTATACATTTGTCTTTTAAGTACAATTTAAATGGTAGTCGTAAGAATATTTGATATGTTGTGGTGTGACTTCAAACCTAAGATGCCTTTATTTCTCCATATTTTATGTGTGTAAGTTTTGTTGCTGACTCTCTATTTCCCTCGTTGCGTTTTCTTTAGTTGCACCTCCCTAAACCACCTTGACCAAATGAATCACTTTCACTCACAATTTCTATTTCTTCCAAATCAATAATGCGTGAAAGGGTAAAATATGTACTTATGGAGTTCTGACATGTGGAAGACATTGTGAAGGTTCTGACATGTACTTATGTACTTATGCTCCTTATTTATCCTTAATTTGAAAAAAGACATATGAAACAAAGTAAGACCTTTGTCATTTCAAGTGTTCTTCCAACCCTAGTTGTGGAGTAACTCGTAGGAATACATAACTATTTACCTACTCTTAGATGATCTAATCTTATCCCGAATCATCCTCACTTTCATTGGTTTCAAACCAACACAAGGGGATCATATGACTCCTACCATACAAAGCCTCACAAAGGTACCATCCTAATGCTACAATGAAAATTATTATAATCTTGAACTCAACCTTGGTTTGGTGAAAAATGCTTTTTGCAAACTCTTGAAAAATTTGGATGTGATATGGGGTCTCGATCCAAAATTGTACTGGTTAGCATGCCATGTAGTATGTGATGTTCATTGGAATAAAGTGAGCAGAGTTGATAAATTTATGCATTATAACAAAAATAGTATCATATCCTTTGGAAGTGTGGGGTTATCCTTTAACAATGTCCCTTTATATGTTATCCCATTTCCACACAGGAATGTTCAAAGGTTGCATCAATCCTGATAGCTTATAATTTTCTATCTTTGACTTTTTGCAAATCTAACATGCATAACCAAATTCCTCCACATCCTTTTTCTTCTTAGGCCACCAAAATACGATTTCGAGTCTTGGTACAACTTAGTAGCTCTTGATAATAAAATTAAACAACTTATATGACCTTTTTTCATGATCAATTTTCTTAATCCTTCAGCAGTTGATACACAAATCCTTTCCTGAAATCTTAATATCCCATCATCTCCCGTTCTAAAGTGTGGCTCTTTTTCTAAATCAATTCTAACCTATCTGTCAAACGCATATCTAGTTTCTTCCTTTCTCCGATCTCTTACGTTAATCCACTAATCACTTTCAACATTGTTAGCTTGATATACTTTGTGGTAAAATAAGACACTAAGTTGAGGTGTCTAAACTATTCCAACAATTCCCTATATTTCAGCAACAATATAGGTACAGATAATAGTGTTCCTACTCTAACGACCTGGATTGTTTCATATTCAACTCCTTCTGATCAAATAAGTATTTTAAATTTTTGTTGTCGCTACAAACCTAGCTCCATAAAGGCAAGGCCTCTACATATCTAGGGCAAACACCCCTGTTGCTAACTTGAGATTGTGGGTTAAGTTACTCTCATGTATCTTAAGTTATCTTGAGGTATACGCTACAATATTCCTATCTACATAAACATTCTCCTAGTCTCATTCTTGATGCATCTCAATACACTACAAAAAATTCACTCAGGTTAGGTAAGACTAAAATTAGAGTTGATATCAACCTCTTTTTATGTTTCTAAATACTGTTTTTGACACTCGATGACCCCCAAACAATTGTCTTTTCCTTATTATATTTGTTAAGGTCAAAACAAGTTTGGAGAATCCTTCTATGAATTTACGTTTAACTAATCCTAAGAAGCTTATAATTTATTTATTGTTTTAGTGTGTTCAATTCAAGGAAAATATATTTTTCTCATGTCGATAAAGTCTCAAAAACTTAAACTCCAAGTTTGTAAACTTTTAAAATCACTTTATGGTTTGAAACAATCAAGTAAACAAAGGTTTACATGATTGTCATATGCTCTTATTTGTAAACTATATATGCATTCCACTTTTGATCATTCCTTATTTACTAAAAGATTGCATAAATCCTTCACTACAATTTTGGTTTATGTTGATGATGCTATTATTGCAGGAAATGATCTTCAAGAAAGCACATTCATCAAGTAATTACTTCACTCCACATTCAGAATTAAGAATTTATTAGACCTAAAATACTTTTTGCACTTGAAGTGACACAGTCTAAATAAGGAATCCACATATATCAACGAAAATATACCATTTACCTGCTTTCAGATATTAGTTTTCTAGCGGTTAAACCAATCAGCATTGCCATGCTAAAAAGAACCATACTCAGCAAAGATAGTGGCACACCTAAGTAAGATCCTTTTATGTATTGGCGACTCATTTTACAAGCTCATTTAGTTGACTAATCCACGACCATATATAAGCTTCTATGTTCAACAATTCAGCCAACAATTGAATTCACCTACAAGCCTTCATTATGGGGCAACAATGTGGTTTGTAAAATATCTCAAATCATCTTCAACTTTTGGCATTTTTTGTGTGCACAATCAACCGTCCAAGTCAAGGTTTTTTTTTTTTTTTTTTTTTTTTTTTTTTTTTCTGATTTTGATTGGGCAACCTTCACAAATACTTGCATATTATCAGTAAGCGAGCTTTGTATATTTCTTTGGGACTATTTGATATCTTGGAAATCTAAATAGTAAACAACCGTTTCTCGAAGTTTTTCGGAAACAAAATGTCAAGCCAAAAGTACTGCTAATATTTGGTGCGTGAAAAACTTCAAAATTTGTTTCATCTGCTTCCTATCACATCAAATAAGCATTAGGCTGACGTCTTTTCTAATTCCTTAGATCCCAATCTTATTCATTTCTTTCTTACCAAGCTGACTATGCTTAATATATGTACTCTAGTTTGTGTGAAGGAATTGGATAATACTTAGCTTCACCTTGACTTAGTACGTGGTCGAAGCATTGTTTGTCTCTATTCCATTTAGGCATAGCAGCGGGGTGGGGCAGGGGCGCATTTCGCCTCCTCCAAACCTGCACCCGGTTATCGGGGAAAATCCGCATGCGCCTCTGTTTCATTGCGGGTGTAAAATTTAGGCACCCATCCCCACCTCCAAATCCGCACCTACTCATATATATAAAATTATAAATTTAAAAATTATATTTATTAAAATAAAATAATTTTTATTAAATAATAATAAAATTTTAAATAATATTTTCTATAGAGATAAAATTATAATTTTTAATATTAAATATATTAAATATGTATAATATGTATGTGTATATAAAATTTAAAAATTGCAATAATATTACTTGTAGGGCGAGTTCGGGTGCAGGGTGGATATCACCACCCTTAAACTCGTCTCCTCCCCCGAATTTTACTATCGAAGAAAATCCGCAACCAATTAAAGCGGGTTTTCCCGCCTTAATCAAACGGATTCAGATGGGTATTCGCAGATGCAGATTTTATTGTTATTCATAATTCCATTTATATAACTCCATTGTATATATAAAATAGATTGTATTTGTAATTTTTTTTTATCATTAAAAAATAATAATGAGATCATTCACATTCACTCCTATTCTTTTGCAAATACACTAATATCGATTTCAAACAAAAAGCATCATAACTACTCTGTTATTACATAGTCAAAAAGATTTGTGATTGATTAATACTAATGACCTTGATTGGCAAAAATAAATTAAAGGGGGAGACAAGCACGATAAATTTAATTTCTTTTATGTTTGACCCGTCATAATCACCGGGGTTGAATGAATGTTAATAATAATAAATTAATAATAGTCTCGGAATGAATGGTTAGAAATAAGGGTGTGGTGGGGTTCATGATGAATTTGAGTGGGGTGAAATCTTTTCATCCATGTCTTTTATACATATTTTTTATATCATATTATAAGATTATTTATGAGCAAAATTGTGAAGAACAGTCACATGGAGGAGTTCTTTAAAATCTATTTAAATATGTTTCCTTTTACTCACTTATTTAAATATGTTCTCTCTAGAAATCAAATGATCATATAAATAAAGATTTTTTGCATTGAAAATAAATTTAAGAGATTGATATAAAAAAAATTCATTATAATATTTTATATTAATGATTAAAAAAATATCACAATAATACATTAAATGGTCTATTAAAGAGTTAGTAGAAATTTAAAAAACAACTACCTCTAATTAATTTTAGAAAAAATATACTTTTAATCATTTTAGTTTAGTTAATTTTTGCTTAGGTTTTAAGTTTAGTTTTTTTTTTTTTTTAATTCAGACTTTTAAGTTACATTCGTTTGCACAATTAGCCTTTAAAATATATAAAATTACGTATGAAATCCTTTAAGTTTAAATTTTTTCTCAAAGTACTGTCATTAAATGTTAACATTTTATCGAAATATTGCAATAATTTGATTGTCCAATCTAGGCATGGCAACGGGGCGGGTCGGGGGCGGATTTTGCCTCCTCCACCCCCGCACCCGACTAATCGGGGAAAACCCGCACCCGCACCCGTTTCATAGCGGGTGTGAAAATTAAACCCCCATCCCCGCCCACAACGGGTTTCGGGTTTCCCCGCCCACATCCGCACCCATTTATATATATAAAATTATAAATTTAAAAAATCATATCTATTATAATTAATATAATAAAATAATTATTATCAGATAATAATAAAATAAAAAATTATTTTATATAGAGATAAGATTATAATTTTTAATATTTAAAAAAATATTAAATATATTTGATATGTATATGTATAGAAAATTCAAAATTTACTCTAATAATACTTGCGGGGCGGGTTTGGGTGCGGGTGCGGGGTGGATATCATCATCCCCGCACCCGAAATTTAATTTCGGGGAAAATCCGCACCCGCACCCGCACCCAATCAAAGCGGGTTTTTCCCGCCCAAATCAAACGGGTTTGGGTGGGTATCCGCGGGTGCGAATTTTTTTGCCATCCCTAGTCCAAGCTACTTTGCATGTAAAGGAAGTTAAATACATTGATTATGTGGATAACTTTTATTACATTATTGTTAAGGCTATACGTGATTTTTTTATAAAAAAATATATCATTTATAAGATTTGATGAATGTTTTTTAAAATAATTAGTATGACAGACATATTGTTGCAGAATTTGGTAGAGTTTTTAATGATAAAAAACTTTCAATAGAACTAGTTTTATCAAAATTGAAATAAATAACTAATTGTGCAAATAAAATGTAACTTAAAAGACTAAATTAGAATAAAATAAACTTAAAAGATCTAAATAAGAATTGGACTAAACTCAAAGTGATAATTATTATAAGACAAAGAGAATATTTAAGAAATTTAAATATTTATCCCTTATGTTTTACAATATATTATATTTTTAACTCTTCATTTAAAAAAGTAAAAAAGAGTATATTCTTATGTTGTCTTTGTCTTAATGAGAGAGATGGGGCTCAAATAGTTATTTTCCATTATTTATGATAATAACTCTGTTGTGTGTATTATATCATTGTTTCTTGTTGTAAGGATGTCCTGATTTGAAGCCACTTGTCTTCTCATGTTTCCAATTTGATAATAATTACAAGGTCCATTGCTATCTCTCTAATTTTTGTTTTATTTTGTTGTTTGTAATAGATGGACAAATATATATGACACTTCTCTGAAATCCATATAATGATCTTGGATGTTCGAATCACTTTGCTCAAGACAAACATATGTTGTTCATCATAGTATCATGAATCTCATGACAAGGTTTGTGAATGTAGGCGTGAGATGTTGGATATATAAGCATTTAGTTGTTGTCTATGTCCCAATAATGATGAATATGCCTAATTGTTGTGACTGTGGCATGATTTGTGCATTATCATTGTATGTACAGGGAACATATGCTTTTTCATTGAAACTATGCAATTGATTTATTCAATCAATTTATCGATGAAACTAGAAGGTTTTTATCGGTCTAATATGTTTCAGTTTAATAGTAAGAATTTGATTTTATTAAATTATAAAAGATGAAATTTAAATTCCTTCTAACACACAATTGTTAAATAATCGGTAATTATCTTTAATTTATATTTATCGTTATCTCAATTCATTAAAATAAGTCATTGAAGTGTCAGTTTAATGATAAAAAGTTAAAATTAAAATTTTAACGAACATCGTTCAAATTTACATAACGTATAATATAATTATAAAATAATCATCAGTATATTTTTTTGTTACTAATAATATCCCTTTTACAATTTTTTTCATGAAAAAATCCATTAAAAAAGAAAAAAGAAAAAGAGAGTTCTAAATTCTAATCCATTAAACCCTAATTAGGTAGGCATAAGATAATGGCAATTTCTCTTTTCAAGGAAGTCTTCCATGATTGGGGCCCTCAGAGAATCTTAGTTGGTTAAATATCTGCCTCAATAACAAACATATAGAGAAAAGCAATCACAAAAAACAATCATAAAAACAACATAATTTTTGAAAAAACTATGCCTATTACTAAGTAAAACACTTTCTTTGTCATTAGTCTTTTTGATTAAAAATTTATTGTGTTCCCACTTTCTAGTAAACATAGCAAAAAATAAAGTAAAATATTTATTATTCTCTCTCTTTTACAATGCTTTATCTTAATATTGCTATCTAAGGCGCGAAACTCCACCAATAAAATCTAAGATGCAAAATGACTAAGCTGGTTTAAATATTCATCATGGATTTTTAGCCAACTAATTTAATAAAAATAAATAAATGATAAACTATATCATATTATACATATACATAAAAGATGTTTGTAAATAAATCTCCATATTATCATAAGTAGAAAGTTGATCATTTGATGAATTAAGTGACGATGAAGAAATTCTAATCAGAAAGTATAAAGTTTAAATTATAGAAACTAACATTTGTCTATTAAAAATTACCTTTATATTGTTCTATATAGTGAATATGGCTTCAACCATTGTTATGTTTTGAATATGCATTTTATAGCTTAAGTTTTTATAGTTTATGCCATAAATTGTTATTTAATCTCAAAATTAGGATACTGTTAAGACAAATACTAACTTTAATTTCATCTCGGAGTCAGTCGAAAAATCTATCAAAGCAATTGCAGGAAAAAAAAATTACATAATAAAAAGATTTCTATTTTATTTTACTTAATAAAAATGCATCATTCTAATATTTTTAAAAGTAAAATTAATTAAGTATTTTCTAAAATAAATATTTTTTTAATGAATATTAAATCAATTAACTATTTAATCAATTGAAAAAAAAATTATACGAAATCGATTATATTAATTTAATATAATGATTTTATATTTTAAAATATAAAAATTAAAAAAAATTAGAAATTTATGAAAACATTGTTTTAGACTTTATAAAGTCTCATTATAAAATCTATCTTAAATCTCGGTATGTGTTGGACATGCCATATCTCATTCAATTAAGTGCATTATAATCTCATATAATAACCATGTTTTTTATAAAATAATGTTGGATCTTCTATACTAATTGTTCAATATAGTAGGTGTGGAGATTATTAAATTTAAACTTTAGAGAGAGAAATTGATATCTCAAAAATAATGTTTCCGGTAGAAGTTGTTGTAGGAGATTTTAGTCTCGTAAGTTGTGCTAATTTTTATTTCTATATAGTTTTTAAAATAGTGCATTTGTAAATTGTATCAAATATACAACATAACTTCACAATATGGTATAAGAAGTGACAAATAATAATATTGATAAATAATCAAGTAGTTAAGTTCAAGGGGAGTGATGAATATTAGTGAAGATCGAAATAGTCATTAGTACTAAAATTATAACCTTAAAATTATTCATAATCAGATTTTATTCACCCTAATTAATTATTATAATTAAATTGCAGATTATAACTAGAGCAGCTTTTCGATTATAATTTGAGTTAGGAGAAAATAAAAATTTATTCTAACAATTCATTCTCCATCGATAATGTGACTATAATTTGATCAATCTTATAATATAGTTTCACTCAAAACAGAAGCAATTTAAATTTTGTAAAATCTTACCCCACACCAAGAATAAGTATATAAATAATAATTGAGTACCATATGTGAAAAAAGGGACATAATAGTAATTTTATAATATAGAAAAATAAAAAGAAGAGAAATAATCAGCTAATTTTTTTTATAAATAAATTATTAATAAATATAATTTTTAAATATGTAAACATTTTTAAATCTTAAAAGGTTATTTTTTGAAAAAAGGTATTAAAAGATTGGGCCTTAGACAATTGTCTCACACTTGCCTAAAGAATCTAACGACCCATATACATAGACAATAATATTAATAATAATAATAATATATAAAAAATTATTATGCACCTTTGTGCCAGCCAACATTGGTGAGAGGGCCTGTTACTAATTAAACAATGATGAAAATAACTATACATACACAAAGTGGGGATGCAATTAGGTAGCATATATGTGAAAGATTTCTCACCCTTGATGGAGATAAATGCATTTCAATAGAAAGAGAATTCCTTGATGGAGATAAATGCCCTTACATTTCAATAGAAAGATAAATGCCCTTACATTTCAATAGAAAGATAAATGCCCTTAAATTCCTTGATGGAGATAAATGCATTTCAATAGAAAGAGAATTCCTTGATGGAGATTTCTCACCCTTGATGGAGATAAATGCATTTCAAATAGAAAGAGACATAAATGCATTTCAATAGAATTCCAGTGAATTCCTTGGAAATATTAATTTGTCACTTGTGTTAATAAAAGTTAGTTCTACTTGGATTTTTCCTACTATGGTTGGTTTTGGTCTACTTGGTTCCTTTATGCCCTTACATTAATCTCATGACCCATCTCTATTATATTTTATTTATTTTTCCTCTATCTTTCACTATCTATGTCTCTATAACACATACCGGTACACCCAACTAAGGGACATGTAATTTGATACCTTTATTCTTCCCAACGAGGAAAAAAAAATATAAGATCTTGAATGAGAGTGTTGAAGAATAGCATTATCTAGTAGGACATAGTAGAGTGGGTTGTTTCACCTTTTTCTATTTTTTTTTTATTTTTTAAATTAAATATTTTTTTTCTTCTTTTTTGATCCTTTTTCTCTTTATCTTTTTGGTTGTAATGTGTACAATCTTTTGTTGGAAGATGACCTTTTAGTCTCCATGTGCCTCTCTATCACCTTCAACCATGATGGTGGTTGGATCATCTCACATGAAAGACAAAAGCCCTAAAAATATGGGCTTATGATCATCCATAATTTCATAAAAACAAATAAGGGTCAATTTATATGAATCATGACATGGCAAACCAAGTGAATAGAGTTTCCATATGCTTTCTTGGGGTATATGAAAGCATTTTGAGAAAGTAAAAACAAACAAAAAGTTAACCAAAAAGAAGTTATAAGTGGTAACATGTCACACACAATGGAAAGAATAAAGATTATTTACAACACTAAAGCTTCCATATGAATTGACATATGCTTTGCAAGGAAGGATCTAAATGTTCCATGAATTTGTTGTGTAAATATTTTTAGACCTTAATTAATAATAATTTTCTTTTTTTTCAAATTAAAAAAAAAAAGAATGAAAGTAACATTGGTTATAATTTTACAATTACTCACAGCGAAATTTACACTTTATCTTTTGAGTTTAAAAAATCAAATTTTTATCGTTGAATTGACACATTTATATACAGATTTTAAATGCCGATTAATTTGTAAAATCTTAGGTATTAATTAATTTGTACAAGTGTTGATATGGTAAAGTTTTCTAATGTATGGAAATAAAAAGTTTAGCCAACAAACCCTAATCATCAATTTTGGTGTTGTGGCCCCTCCTTAATTTTAAGGCATCTCCTTTTTTATCCACAATACACTCCCTAAGAATTTTTCTCTATAGCAAGTTGAATAGTGATTACTCATGAAACAAACCATGTGAGTGGGGGTACCTATCTTTAAATCCAAAAAGAGCAGTTTGCTTGTGCTAGTCCAAAAGTCAAAGCATCAAATCTAAAAGATCAAAAAAAGTTACTTACTTTTATAAAAGAAAACAATGTTCAAATTATGCATTGTAGCCTTCGTTTTTGCGTATACTAAAATAAATAAGATGAAACTCCCTTGTCATGGACAGGACTATCTTTGGAGATAAATACACAACAACTATCATCATTTGGTTATTCTTTTGCTAAGTTTGTCTGGGATAATATTAAATAGAATTTTATTCCTTACACGGTCAATATAAAAAAAATAACACTATTAATCGATTATAATAATTAGATCAAATATTTATTATAATTATATTTAAAGTTAAATATATAATTGGTTTTGATTATCGACTGTGTAAATTTTTTTACACTAATAATGTATAAAAATTAAACTTTATTAAAAATCTCTACAAATAAATAATTAAGCTCTCAATATAAATATAAATAGTACAAATATGCATACATATATATCATGTTGAGAATGAAAATGGAATAATGTCTGAAATATGTGTTTTCAGTTGAAATGATTTAATTGTAGAAACACAATATATGTAAGTAACGAATGCACCTTTATAACTTGTGTGTTATAAACTATATATCTAATATAACTTAAAGTCTAAATATGGTGATTTTAATGTTGGCTCATAGAGTATGAATAATATGTAATTGTTAGTGATATGACCAAATCAGATTTCACAAAGATTAAGCAATAAAGTAAATAAGAACATAATAATTGGTAATGCAATTTAGAGATAAACTTTTAGTTTCCAAGACTGAATCTGAATTAAGAATATTCTACTATGAAGATATGATTTACACCTTGTGATCACTAAAGAACTTGTTCAACAATTCACCAAGTTCTATACTAAACCTCACATGTATTTTTGTCAATCTCTTCTTCAAAGTATATTTTGTTTTCTTTTATCTCAATGTATCTTCTTTTCATTGCCTACTACATATACATCAAAGGCTTTATGCATTCAACCTATTACAACACATAACTGAATTAGTAGTTACAAACTAAAACAAAAAGTTAACAACCTCTCAACTAACTTTACACAAAACAGTTATTAATTGAAATACTTAGTCACATGCATTGGAAAGGATTGTTGAAAGCTTGCACTTGCTAGGCTAATAGAGCAAGAAATGGGCCAAGCACATTGAACCATGAGCCCAACAAATCTCCACCTTGATTTCAAAAGTGACTTGCCTTTTCAAAAAAGGAACAACATTCTTAGGATAAATCATGAAGTCCAGATTCAACATCTATTTTAAGCAAATTCAAGAGATGCTTGAACTTGCTAAATGATATTGATTTAGTCAACATGTTTGCTGGGTTTTCGTCAATATGAACCTTGTTTATCTCCACTACTTCTCTATCCACCATCTCTTTGATGACGTGCAACCTGAAGTCTATGTGTTTAGTTTGTTCATGATGTTGAGATCAAAACCTTTTTGGTATGTATTTCAATGATAACAGACTTTATGAAATAAATGTTAGGTATACTAAATGGTGATCTACTGATATTTGCAATTGAGTTTTTGCTGAAAGAACATAAGTGGTCAAGCTTGAAACCATTCACATAAACAAATACATTGTATCAATTCAACAATAAAAGAATTTGAGAAACATCAGAAGATTACACTAGTAGCATCATAAGCTTCATGAAAATATTTGAAGTTGGCTAGCATTTGAACCATAAGAGCTTTAATTGAAAGGATGAGACAATCATCATAGCTTTCAAGATAATGCCACAATGATGGTTCATCAACAAGAATGCAAATATAGTTATACTTGCAAAATGGAACATATTTAGTTCGTACAACAAAATATATAACTTGTTACCACACAATTGAAAGTAATGTACTTAACCATCATAAATAGTTAAAGAACCTAATTCATAAATAAAAAAATGACTATCCTCTAGTCGAGGTTGATCATCGCAATATGTTCCATCTAAATCAAATGTAAAATCTCTTGGAAGAAATTAAGAAGAATTATGGGTCCAAATGTGTCTATTTGAAAATCACAGGATGAAGTATCCATATTCGAAGATAGATATGAGAACAAATATTTTTTTCACAATCTCATATTTGAGGATAGACCCGAGTATGGACATTTATCACAATCTTAGGTTCGAAGATAATATTCTTCACAATCTCATATCCGATGATAAACATTTATCAAAGTCTTCATCTCATGATTATTGAAAAAATAATTGTCATAAAAGTATAACTGGATAAAAGTTGACAAGTTGTTCACACTGTTCAATGTTTACCAAAAGTAAAAGAAGAAGTGTCATCACATCAGTCATAGACCCCTATATGGGAGATAATAACCTCCATTCTAGAACTTAACAAAATCTGAAGATGGAATCTCGAAAAAATATTCTCATTTATAAAAATGAGGTCTAATATGAACGGTACAAAAATTCTATGTTAGTATAGTTCAAATTTGTACAAAAGTCTTTGAAATAAGACAAGCACATTATTCATGATTTCCAAGGTATTGGAAACAAGAATGAATTTTCTCATCTATAATAGATCAAGAGGATAATAAAAATGTCTTCTACAAATTATATTGTAGAAGGTTGCCTAACAAGCACAAAATGTGTCAACATATTTACACCAAATTTCGATAGTCACATATTTTGGTAAAAAAAACAGACATATAATTATCTCTCAAAGACTTACGCAAATCTGAGGATGATCGTCCATGAATATCCTTAAATTCAGTTATATTAGAGGATGAATATAGTTTGAAGATGAGAATAGACATAAAAGATATTCTCATGACATATTTGACATATGTGCAAAAAAGTACAAAGATACAAAAATGTGATGTACTTGACATGAAAGACACACTGGTCAAAGTGGTTGGAAATAAAGAAAGCAACAATAACTAAGACTCTAGAAAACCGAAGCTACGTCCTCATACTTAAACCAAATATGAGGATATGTCATATCAATCATTCTCTCAACATACTTAACACGAGGATAAAAGCTAAATAATAATTTTGTAAATAAAGACGAGTCGAAAGAAACTTAGCAAAGTCTCCAACATCTATATTTTGCTAACTCATATGTTTGAAGCTCAAAACGCAACTATAAATATAAAAGTATTAATCTTCAAACATTAAGAAACTCATCAACAAGAAAATGTATAAGTTATTCAAATTTATCATCATTCTCTATATTTTACACACATTCTTCCAAACTTAAACATATGTGATGGTCATTTTTATTGAGTTTGTTATAAAGAACTTCATATCACTATCTTATATTAGAAAGTTGTAATTTAATCTTACACAAATAATACAAATTACTACTTGTATATCCTCAAGTTGATAGAAACTTGAATTATTGTATAAGCTTGTTGAGGCTAATAAAAATTCGGTGTTGTAAGTCTGATAAAACTAAAAAAATACATAATTGAAAGGTGTAGATAAAAGAACGAATTTCGGAACACTTGTGAAAATATCACAAAGCTGTTAGGACTGGAGTAACCTATATTAAATGAACCAGTATAAATTATGTGTGTGAATCTTGTTAAACTCCACTCTCTTTATATTTGTTTTATTCAAACTCTTAGCTCACATACCACACATACTCAAACTAACTAATGTTATTCTTCTTGTGGCGCTAAAGGAACACTTGTAGACTTTGCATCACTGATTTTAAACCTTTTTACCAATTTGCCAAGATAACTTTCTTGTGACAAAATTAACTTTCAACTATTCCTGCCAAAATCCTTCATTTAAATTCACGTGTAAAAAAATTAAATGTATAGAAATGAATTTCATAATGATGTTCCTTTTATTTGAACATAACAAAATTTCACATTTGCAAAAAGAATTAGTTATTATTACAAATTAAATTAAAAGACTATTTTAATGTATTTAAACTCTAATTTTTTCTATTAAAAAAAGAAAAACTATTCTGCCATGATGAATAGTCCTCAAAATAGTGTACTATATTTTGTTAGGTTTCTGTGTTGGGCTGCTATATTTAATCATATTATCCATATATCCAGTTAGGTGTCTATCCGTACTATAAGGATAGATTTCATAAATGGAATATTATTGCTCTTACGTGTTGCTTAAAATTATTGATTTAGATATGCAAAGTTTGCGGATGAACAGTGCTTGGAATTAAATCACCATCTTATTTAATCAAACTAGCTATCTTACATAAAGTAATGTAACTGATACATTCAATGGAATTGAAATAGTTTTATTTGTAAATGTATATTCTAGAAAATTCAGTTAGGCAAAATTTTTGTATCTTACATTGGATTGGATGGGACAAGATTTGATAAATTATGTAAATTGGTAGGTAGTTTTCTTAGTATAAGTAAAATTTGTGGGGTTATATTAAATTCAACCTAAATTTTAATATTATATCAGAATTTGTTTAAGATATATAATTAAGTTATACGTTCATGGACATATCTATGTAACCAATCCACATCTATATAGAAATAATTTATCATAACCCATTTTTCTAACCAATCCATATGATTAGATTTCATTTTACAAAATCAGTTATATTTATAACTACAATTTTTTCAAAATTTTTATTTTCAAAAAAAAAATTCTCGAACAATGTCATTTATCTTTTATATAAAAGTTGTTTGGAAAAAATTCCAAAGTAATTTTAAAAAAAAAATAGTTTTGAAAAAATTCAATTTTTTTTTTAAAACATTCGAGGATCTTTTTTTTATATATATATATATATATATATATATAAAATCATTTGGAAAAAAATCTCAATTTATATTTTTTGAAAATTTTGACATAAAAAATACAAATAATTAAATTTTTCTGAAAAAAGTAAAAAAAAATTTGCTCATGATATATATATATATATATATAGATAGATAGAAACGGTAGTCTAAATATCTAGTTTTTTAAAACCTATTATAAATATGAATATGGTTTGAATGCATAAATAATTATTTTGTGCAACTCTACAATCTAAGGTCACACTCCAGATACGTTTGACAAATATTTATAAGTGGTAAATAACTCTTGAATTTAAACTTTATATCTTAAAATTTTAATGTTAAATTCTTACCACCAAATTAACACCTATAAACAGTAATCATAGAAGAACTATGACAACAGAAAAAAAAAAAAAAAAAGGTTATCTTGTTAACATATTTGGGCTTTTTATTTGGTTCAACAATTTATTTGGGCTTAGAGCCATAGATTAAAAACCCTTCACATCCAGAAAAACACTATTTTAATTCTCTAGATGAATACTTTTGGATAAAATTACAACTATTTTGTTCTCCGAATGAATACTTCTAGATAGGAGTATGATTTTTAATTTTAGAAATATAAGGATTTAACAGTAAAACTTTTTGTCTTAAATTTTAAAGTAACTAATAAAATATTAATATTGTTAAATTAAATGTCATATTTTAAATTTAGTAGTTTTTGTGAATTTTTAGTGACAACTATATCATTTTATCTAAAAAAAATAGGTTGCTCTTTTTGATTAGCCGATTATGAAAATTAGTTTTATACACATTAATTAATTAATTTTCAGACCGGAATCCAGTATAGTTAAAAAATACACCGTTATTTGCATTAATAGATCATGACAATTGATTTTAGATTGATCAATTGAGATTCCACTTTTACAAAATCATTTTCATCATCTATTGCATATCAGACAGAAAGAAAGAAAAAAGTAATTATATGATGCATTTATTGCGTCTAACTCAAATCCTTAATTTTCCACCCAACATTACTTTTCTTCATTTGTTTCCATCCGTAATATCACTAATTTTGTATAATATGAATATGTGTTTTCAAATAATTTATGTGATCCAAATGCGAATTTCTAGAAATATAGAGGGTATCAATTGTTTTCATTTATTATATAGATTCAAATTTATTTAATTCACTCTTCTAACTAAATAGAAGAATTGGTAATTATATAAAAAAATGTATGTGTTAATATATGAGATTATTCATGATGAGACTCTTTGGTCAAGGAAACAAACTTTTTCATGATTGAATGAATGCTGCCAAAATACAAAGTTTCATAGATAACTGGTAATATTCAATTGAAATGATCCAAAAATTACATTGTGATTTTCGTACAAGAAATGTGATCCTTTTGTGGTCGGCAATAAATCTCTTGATTTTTTAATTGAAATGATCCTTATAGCCACAGCATTGATTTGATTTTTAATACATTGACAGCTAGACACTTGTTTTGATTCGGTCAAGAGATTACGATAATCATCGATTAAAAGTAATCATACAAATAAAATGGACAGAATTTATCTAAAATTTTAAAGCATTATATATATATATATCTTCTTAAATATATAATATTTAATATGGATTATTTTTTATTTAATGTATATTAATAATCTCTCCATCAAATATTAAACTTTTTATTTATTTAGATATTTTTCTCTCAATTGAAAGTATTTTTTTAATCTAAATACAGATGCACTGTGATTGATAATCGACTTTAACAGTATGATATATCATCTAACTACTATTCTCATGAAGACTGCATACAAAGAGTTGAGTAATTTACTCGATATTCAACTTTGATATTATTGTTAGATCATAAAGAGACTTGAAGAGATATTATTAGATATACAAATTATTTCACTTATATAGTATTCGACATTTATTTTTTTATATAATGATTTTTTTTTTAATCATGCTTAATACACAACAACTTCAATTTATTATTAACTTTTTTTTGTTTCTTCAATATTATTGACCAAAGTCAAGAATCTATGTATGTAGCTAACAATGCAAGTCAAAATAATGATTGTATGTTTTCTACATAGTGCTTGTAGCTGCAAATAAATAAAATAATTTAATCTTCAAACCTAAACTCTGTTTTTTTCTACTAACCTAAACCATTGTTAATCACAAAGTATTTAGCATAGTCATACATGAACAAATATAAACTAAGTGTACCTAATGCCAGGAAAACTTATAGACTATTGAACTTAGAAGAAGTAAATTGATGTTTCATTTGATATGAATTTAAAAAAATAATTTTGACATTCTATAATTTACATTTAATACATTACTATTTGTTAGACATTTTTAAATATTTTTTTTTTATGTATTCTTTACTATAAGGAAAATCACTTTTTATTTTAAACAATCAATCAATTATCAAAACAATCTTTCAACATATATGAAGATAAACTAACATTGACACTAGTAATCTAATTTGACAAACGACAAGAAAATCTAATTTGTTAGTTTTCATTTTTATCAATATAGTTGAAATGATTAATTTTTCTGTTGTTGTTAGCTTATTTAATTTATATAAAAAAAAAAAATCACATTCTAACTAATTTAAACTTTTTATCTCGTGCTTCTAAATTCTTAAAATAATAGTTCTTTCAAAAGAACATAACTTTCCTTAAAATAACATACTAAATTTTTTATCCATTTTTTAAAGAAAAATAGTAAACTTTTTCCCCTAGGGTTTATTAATTATAATTTTCTTCAAAGAGATTTATTTATATAAATTATTTTTATAAAAGGATGATTAAATGAAGGTTATATATTAGCATTGTTCTTAGCTTAATACTCATCACAATATATGATAAGAATATACACAACACCGTTTGTCGATTAAGACAAATGTCATTGGAGCTAACGAAGGAGGACATAAATTAAACAAACATAATTTGATTTCTCTGTGTATAAAAGGGTTTCTTTTGGTCACAAGAATGTAAAAAAAAAAAAAGAAGAGAATTGATTAATTATTTGAAAATATATTTGAAGTACAAAAATGGTGTCCAAAGCTGTGATCAACTCAATTCTTGTGCTGAGGATTGTTACACTTGCAGCCTCAATAGCAACTATTGTCTTGCTTGTTACTAACATTGCTAAATTTGATGATGGTACCAAGATGAAATTTCAAGATATCATTTCATACAGGTAAAATAATCATCTAATAATTAAAAAAGTTGAATTTTTGGTGAGATAGGAAAATATATAAAATATGTCTTTAATTTTGTGATTAAGTGTTGGTCGACAAAATTTGAGATTAGATTCATTTTTTCGATGTAATTTTCATTTGATTTTCAACTTGTTTTATGAACTTGTTTATCTAGAGAAAACAAACAATAGTTAATATTAGATATATATTTATGAGAAATTGTGGTTGGTTAATATCAATTATTTCACTATGAATAAATAAAAATTCAACGGTTTTCAACTAAACCAACTAGGTTGGTTCAACCATAATCAATTCTTTATTTGTTAGAAATGGATCATATCGAGTTCAATTGATTATTTTTTATTTTATTTATCTGAAACAAATCAATATTTAATTCTTTAGTCATCGAGTGCAATTAATTAAACCATAAATTGGATGTCTCATTGGTCCAATCTCTAGTCCTATTTTTAAAACATTGTTTAAAATATCAATCTTTCAATTTTTTTTATCACACAACATACTTAATTTTAAAATGTCGTCAAATTCTCTTTTCTAATAGTAAAGATGATTGTGATCATAATTAAAGCTTTATTGCTCCACTTCTATTTATGATACTAAATTGTTGGAAAAGGTATAAATATTTTTATAATTAATTTATATAATTGTGAGATCTCAAATTCGAACTCGAACATTCAATCTAATAATATCAACATTTGTCAACCAAGTTAAGAATTAAAAATTTATATTTTGCAGAAAAATAAAATTTAGTAAAAATGACATAGATATGCTATACAAAGTTTTTGCGAGATAACTAATACACTTTTTTTTTTATATAGACAAATGTCTTGAAATCACCTATTTAAAACTTTTTCAACATTTAATTATTTCACCAATCAAACTATGTTTGCAGGTATGTGTTAGCTGTTGCAGCAATTGGTGGTGCATATTGCATAGTGCAGTTACCATTTTCCATATACTATGCTGTACAGCAGAAGAGGTTGTTACGCAATGGATTCTTGCCAGAATTTGACTTCTATGGAGACAAGGTTATTTATCAATTACTATTCTTCAATGAATTATAAATAAAAGAAGACATCTAAAAAATTGATGTATTTAGTCTTAATATTTAACTAAATACATCAATTTTTCGAACAAACTTGATGAGATATATGTTCAATATAAACAAGACGATGCTAACATAATATCACATTGGTTGCAAAATAAGTCATGTAGTAGTAATCCATAAACATTTTTTTTAAATAATAATCAATAAATAATCATAGTTTATATAATATGACATGACATAGTTCATAAGAAAAATTCAATATATAAATATAGACTACTTATAAAAACACTATCACATGACAAGTGGAGCTATTGTTTTTTACAAAAGTATTTATTAAATATTGCAAGTGGTGTTCAAACATATCATTTACCACACAACTAAATATATACTCTCACATCTAAATAAGAAGATTGATAGTCAAAGAATATTTTGCAATACAAGTCTTTTTTAGTTCAACTCAAGATCGTAAGTGTGAAGTGCCGTCAAATAATATTTTACAATTATTCAAACTCTAGATTGTAAGTGTGAAGTGAAGTTAAATTTAGTTTATTTGTTTAGATAGAGAAATAATAAGAGTAATATAAAATAAGTTTTTATCTAAAAAATAATTAGGGGTGAAACGAGTAACTCGAACTCGATTCTTTCTTTCTCATGTACATGTTTTGTCTGTTTATTTTTAGATTGAATTAGACCTGACACAAACTTTACAGACCGAGACGAGTTGATGGACTGGACCAAGTTTTGTACATTCATACTATAAACATGAAATGATATTTATGCTAGACATATTAAACTTTAGGACTATTATTTTTTTTAAAAAAATTATATAGACATTTTTTAAATTTTGTATTAATTTAGAACAATACGAGTAACTCAATCCCTTCTTCCACCATGTCTATGTCTCGTCTCTAATTTTTTTTTTTTTTTGAATTGGATTAGATCCAATATAAATCTTACAAACCGAGAGGACTTGATGGAAGATAGGGCACTCCTACTTTAAATCATAAATGATACTTATCCAAGACGTATCAAACTCTAGAGCCATTATTTTGTAAAAATATTTTATATTTTCATTTTTTAAAATTTGTTTTAATTTGGAATAGTAAAAGACTTATACAGTGAACAATTGTCTATATATTTATAAAAAATAAAAATATTAAAAAATAATTTTTATTATTTTTGAAAAAGTATCTTCATTGAGTAACATTTTATCTTATTTCCATAACAATTGTTTATTTAAAAACAAAATTTATCAAGATAAAATCAATACACATTTAAAAAAATAAAAAACGGAAAATATTTTTACAAATTAACGCCCCTTTAATTTATTTTTTTACTATTTAATCTATTAAATGATTTCTATGGATAATATTCAATGAGAAGGTGTGTGAAATTGCAGATAACAAGTTGGCTTCTAGCCACAGGAATTGGTGCTGGCTTTGCAGTTTCTATAGAATTCAAAAGGTTCTTTGACCAAATATTTGACCTCTCAGGAGTTTCAAAGCATGACCCAACAAGAAGCACAAACAACAAATTTTATGTTCGTGGAATCATTGCTTCTAGTGTTCTTTCCGTGGCATTTATTTCCATGGTTTTGGTTTCAGTCATTTCTTCCTTAAATCGAAACAAAAACAAAAGCATATTTGGGTGATTGATACAAATAAATTCTTCATAACGTACTTGTTAGCATTTTCTTAATTAAGAAATATATTTTCTCAACAACAAATTATTTGATTAATTGATGTTGGTTCCATCTAGAATAACTTATATGTTTTTATTTGATTTTTGCAAATTTGAATTGTGATAAAAAAATTAGGGATCACTTGCTTTGACTTTTAAGATGATCCTTTCTTTTCTTTTATGATTGATTAGAATATTCTCTTTGCATTTATCTCAACATTCTTTGTGAGTAATGAATTGTCAATATTCTTTTTCTTAATCAATAGCTTTTAAAGTTAATCTTCTTGATTGATCTTGAGACATTTCCATATTATGATATATGTTCATTTACATTGTAATGAAGTGTTGGTATGTTTTGATTAATAAGATTTTATACTTTATGATTAGTCCCTGTCTTAACTAATCAACTCAAAAGAACATATTACAAAATAAATTGGACCAGAATCTATTAATAATTTAATCAATAGTTTATTATTATTATTTTTTAATATCTAAATTTGTTGAATACTAAAATCTCTTTCTTTTATTTTAATCTTTCACAAACAAATCTGTTATAAACTCCGGTCAAAGTCAAATCGATCCAAAATATCATAATTCCATCCTTAAATAGAACTATAAAAATAGAACCATAAAATAAAACTTATTTTAAATAATCACGTTTAAAAGATTGCATTAGTATATTACAGTTTTCTAAAAAAATAAATTTTTAGATGATTTTTTAATGTATGGGACAATGGGCCTATGAAATTAAGCTTTGAATCTGTGGAATAAAAATCTGTTTCATAAACAAGAAAAATCACTTAATGCCAATTTTCCAACTCTGGTGGTTGATTAAGTGCTTTTTCGAAACTGCTTCTCGGTGTTACCGAATTCCCGCGTTGTCGTCATTGATCACTGGTATCCAATCTTGTTTTTGTTTTTATTATTTCTCTTCTCTGGTTTATGTAGCTGCGTTGACTTATTTTAATACGTAAGATATATATTGCTCATAATCAATGTATTAAAGTATATTTAATATCATCTCAAGTTTTTGATTAGTTAATAGTAATACATGCTCACATGAGATTTAACAACAATGATTGTTTTTACCAAGGCTTTAGATAATGGTTGTAGTTCCACTGCGAACCTTTATATTGCAATAAAATGTAAGCAAATTGTTAAGTAGTGAACTCGGATTTCTGGCTTCGAGACGGATTGTGAAACTTATTGTTGAAGAGGATGACGATGGTGATTTTGAGCTCTGCGTTGGGGTGGTGTACGTGCACACACTCGACGATTAAGTATGTTTTTGTCTGAGAATGAGAGGTTTTTAGGATTAGAATTTAGTGTACCTTTGCAGCACCAGGTGTCCTTGTTTATACAGGATCTTCTTGGGGTTGAGTTGCGGATACTAGGTTGCTCTCTTTAAGACGTTTTGAGGCACTGCCCAAATTATGCAAGACAAACTATCAACCACGAAGTCTCCAACATAAAACAACCCATATCACTGTATCGGAGTTCTACTGCACCGTAGAAAACCGTTCTAGAATTACACCCTCAATATGGCGGTCGAATGACTACCGCTCGTAATATGACACTAAAACCACTCAAAAGAAAAAGAAGAAGTGAGTAAGAAAAAGGGAGAAGAGAGAAAAGCTTTAGATACAGAGAGCTTTTGATGTACTTTCACAGCGGCGGCGCACGCGAGTGAGTGGTGGTCAATTTTGCATTCGTTCTCCCTCCTTTACAAAATTGAGATACTTCTTGGGACACACCTCAAGTACCATACCTCCACCTTATATACCCTACTAGTGTGTGATATCCCTCCTACGTAGAACTTCCTTATTTTTCAATTCACAACAACACTAGCTCTCATTAATGTCATCATTATATTCCAACAAACTTCCATTAAAATCATCATCATTTCCAACAGATTCAGGTTGTTAGAGAGGAAGTCCATGATTCTCAGATCCCTTTTGATGCAGAACGTGTGTCCTTCTTGGTACGAAATGGTGATTGCCACCTAGTGATTGTGGTCAGGGTCTCTGATTGCCATCAAGTGGCTTCGGATGTAGACACAGGTGAGTTATGTGGTTCGTCATCTTCGGATTCCCTTTTCGGCCATCATGTGGCTGGGATTGAAGATGCAAGTGATTTATCATTCTCCTTCGACTTCGGATTTATTTTCTTAGTTAATATATGTCCTAATTCGAGAACCTTCTGTGCTACTGCAAACCGGATCAGGTTGATCCGAAGTTGGCACATTTCTTTCATGGATCTGAGTTGCTCTAATTTGAGTCCAGCATAGAACACAAATATGATTGTGTTTTCATTGCCGAGAACTCTTAAACTGTTACATTGCAGCTGGTTTGCATCTGCAAATTGCATCCATAATTTAGAACCATGTGTTGAACCGTTCCCCTCCCCTGTTTCCAACCATACCCAATTGAAATTTTGGAGACTTGTTGTTTCATGGCAGCATACAGGATAAGAGGAGAGAAACAATACATTGATGGAACAAAAGGAGGTTCCAGAAGTGTTGCTCAACTCTGGCCACAAAATGCCAATGCTTGCCTTTGGAACTGCAGCACCGCCTCTCCCTCCAAATGATGAGCTCGTGCCCTTCTTTGTCGATGCCATCCAAGCCGGCTACCGCCATTTCGACACTGCAGCTTTGTATGGTTCTGAAGAGGCCCTTGGCCTAGCTATAACACAAGCTCTACACCAAGGTCTTATTAGAAACCGCAACGAGATTTTCGTCACCACTAAGCTTTGGTGTACTGATGCTCATCCTGGCCTTGTCCTCCCTGCAATCAAGAACTCATTACAGTAATTCATTCATTTTATCTGTTTTTCATCAACATTTGCATTTTTTTACTATATTTTTAGTAAATGTTATTCCAACATCAATTTTAGAAGAAACCTAAATTTGACAGGTTAACACCGTTCACACACATGATCATGAAGTGTTAAATTTGGTTATTAAATATATCAGGTGTAAGTGAATGAGTTGTTACACCGTGTAACAACTCGCTAACCATGTATTGAATTTCATTAATGACAAATTTAAATGTGGTTAACCATGGTTTTCAAGTGTTCATTGTTGTAATAACATTCAAATTTTTGGTTAATGAAGTTTAGTAGATGGTTAATAAGTTACATAATCTAGATATACTCCTCAACCACTCATTGTATTGCGTAAAACACACGTGTGAACTACATTAACCATGTAAAAATTGTCGAATTTAAGCGCTCCAAATTGATTTTCACAAAACATTATTGATGGATTTTACCACTTTTTTTTTTCTAACTTGCTTTTGAACATTTTATAAGGAGGTTGAGACTTGAGTATGTGGATCTTTACCTAATCCATTTTCCAGTGAGATTGAGACATGGAATTGAAGGGAATTTATCCAAAGAAGATGTTCTTCCTTTTGACATAAAAGGGACATGGGAAGCCATGGAAGAGTGCTCTAAATTAGGCTTAGCAAAGTCTATTGGTGTCAGCAATTTCGGAGCAAGAAAACTTTCAGAACTTCTACAAAATGCTACTATTCCACCAGCTCTTATTCAGGTAGACATCTTCCCAGTTATGTAACAGTGAGTGTCATTAATGTGCAATAACAGTGATCAAATTAGACAAGGTTTTTTATTTTTAACTTAAATTATGAAGTGGATGGAAATTTGAAGTTAATATTTGCTTGAGAGTGGCTGTCTTTACTCTTCAATGACACATTTAGCATATTACTAAATGAATGATATATACTTTGATTACAGAAAATGTTTTAATGTCTTATGAGAAAGTGAGATATCAGATATGGTGGAATATGAGGAGTATAGCATATTAATATGGATCACTAACATATACTTGGACACACAACTCTGACACTAGATTTGGACACCAGACACAACAATGACATGTCGACAATGATAATAATTTTAGAATATGAATATATTGAATGTAATCGCGTGTATCGGTGTCGCGTCAGATTGTGACACATGGCGGACACTAAACA
>NC_021167.2:25258923-25276112 GCF_000331145.2 Cicer arietinum
CTGGCATATAAACTAACTGTTTTTTATGTGCTGTTAGTCTGCTATATGATCACTGCTTCATATATTATGTTTAGAGTGTGTCTTTAGTCTTCAATGGAACATTTTATGATGATTTTTGTTTCTATTTAAGAAATTGTACTAATTAAGAGATATAAGATTGGTTTGGTCGTTCAGGTGAAGTAATTAAGGAGTAAAGTGATAAAGAGGAAGACGATTTGATCCAACCTCCAATATAATACAAACTGCAATAACATCTGTCATTCAAAAAACAAAAGAAACTAGTATGCTATGATCCTCATTAGTCCAAGAACATTTTTTTTTCAGGTTGAAATGAATGTAACATGGCAGCAAGGAAATCTGAGAAAATTCTGCCAAGAAAAAGGAATACACATGAGTGCATGGTCACCTTTGGGAGCTAATGGTGCTTCCTGGGGTACCCTTGCTGTAATGGAGAGTCCTATCTTAAAGGACATTGCAATTACAACAGGCAAGACTGTGCCACAGGTCAATTTCTTCTTTTAGATTTCTAATATCTTTCTTTACCAGAATTTGGTTTTCTTTATTTATGAGCTGGAAAATACTTTCAAAACTTCAATGTTCAAAATTCTTGCAATTGAATTTGGTAATGGATAATTTCTTTTGCTCTAGTCACTTTTAAATGGGTGAAGGATTTACTAGAATAATCATAGATTCAAATTATATTTTAGATAAGAGATAGATTAAGAATTGCGTATTTTTAGGATTCATGAGAACAGAGAGATAGCTGGTGAGAGAGAACAAGAATATGAGCAATCGTCCTTGTTGCCGATTAAGTTTTCAATGTTAATCGTCTAATGAAACAACGATTAAATAATGAAACGGGCGAGTGCAAGACCTTTCAATGACAAAATCCCTGTCTTTCTAAAAATAAAATGCAACATATATTCATCAACTAATTAGTGCTTAGTAAAAAATGATCATAAAATTGATTCATTAAATTAATTAATCCAACAATATTAAAACGTAGTTATTATGTCACTTTTCAAGCCATATACTAACGAATCTAAATTTTGAGTCAAACACAAAATTTAATTTTTTGAAGAGTATTAAATTTTTCAAGCTTTGCATTTAAAATTATGACAACTCTATGAAAGAGGGCTAAGTCATTGTGATATTCACTCTAATTAATGTTGTTGGTATGGTAGATTGCATTAAGATGGATATTGGAGCAAGGTGTGACTCCAGTGGTGAAGAGCTTCAACAAGGTAAGAATGAGAGAAAATCTTCAAATATTTAATTGGGAGCTTAGTGATGATGATTTGGTGAAGATTAACCAAATACCACAACGTAGAGCCTTCTTAGCAAAAGATTTTGTATCTGAAGATGGACCTTACAAAACCTTGGAAGATTTTTGGGATGGTGAGGTATGATTTCCATGGATGTATTTAGTCCAAATTCCAAATTCAAACGCACGAAATATTAACTCAGATGCAAGAGTTTGATGTAACCTCTCAAGGGACAAAAGTTTAAATCTTTTCATAACATTGTAATCATCCGTGCCACTTTAACTAATAATATTTTTTCCTTCTCTAGTGTTAATAATTTCCAAATTTAAAATAAATATTAGAAGTATGAATAATTTTTCGGATGATCTCATTATTTATTTTTATTTTTTCCGTCACAAGGTGTTTAGGGTGACTATAGTCATTAATATAAGAGAAAGTTAGGTCAACACAAAAATTAATATATATAGTTTAAAATTTAGAACAATTATATCAATTTTATCTTATATTTAAGACCATATAAATCAAAATTGTCAAACTCAAGAGATCAAATAAACGTGTTTTACCTAAATGAATTTGACTCGTAAACTTGTATGAGTTTTCTTCTTTTTAAAATATAATTAAAAATAATATATACATAAATTTTAACTCAATCATAGATAAATATACAAAATTACCGTTATAAAATATCACACTTATAAACTTAAACTTGTGTCAATTGGAAGTGAAACGTGGTCTTATTTATGTTGTTTTTATATAAATTACTAATATTAATTTATTTAACAAATAAAAGATAAAAAAGAATTATATGTCTAATCCTTTACAATAGTAGAATAAAACTGTGTTTTATTGATAAAAATGACCCTGATGTTAGACAAAACTCGATAATAGCATTTCACACTTTTTAAACATTTAGTCGCACGTTAGAAGGTTGTGCCAAATGGAGAAGAACATTATCTATAAAACCAACAATGCCTAACATCAATTGGATTTGACTGATATCTACTGCGTGCGTAGAGATCTCAATTTAACAAGCCCCTAATTATTAGTGACAGCTCACATGTTGGAGATCAACAAAATTTTATAATTTAAAAACTCCCAAAAAGAAGGCTCCCAACACTAAAAATCTCCAAAAATTTTGTGGGCTTAGTGTGCCTATAGGCCCACGTTTCAAAAAAAAAATTGATAATTTTTTTTAAAAGTTTTTCAACTTTAAAAAAATTCGATTTTTTTTTAATAAAAAATTATTTACAACTTCTTTTCGAATTTCTTTTTGTTTCGAGAAAAAAAAATTAATTTTTTCGAGAATTTTTTTTTTATTTTTCTCACAAGTTTTTGAGAAAAAAAATATATTTTTTAACTTTTTTTGAGAATTTTTCGGAAAAAATAAATTTCAAAATTTATTTTAGAAATAATATCAAAATTAGCAAAATATTAGGGCCTATAAGCCCCATGAAATAATGGGCCGATATTTTAAAAAAATTATTTTGATAAGAAGCTTAATATTAAGAGTTTTAAAAATAAAATTAAGAAACTTAAAAGTTGAGAACTTTGTTGACAGTTCTAGTTAAATGTGCCGATTCCTTCTTTTGCCCAACATCACTTGCAAACAACTTTTTTATATAATTAGTTCAAATATTTTGGTAGGATACCAGTTTGCGAGTTTACCAGATTTTAATTAAGTTTACGAGTTAACTTACGAGATCTACGGTGATAACTCAATTAAATTTTAGAGTTTACAACTCAGTAAAATGATACGAGTATAGTTAAAAGTTATTACATTGACTTTTGCTTAGAAAATGGTACGGGTTGTGTTATATTTAATTTATTTACAATTTTTTCTCTATTGATTTATGAAGAATTTTGTGTGATTTTTTATAGAATTATTTATATTTACTATTGTTATCAATTTTTTAGCATTCTTAAGATTTTTCACTTTTGAATTAAAATACTTTTTTTGCACCGTTATCACAAATTTACAATGGAAATTATATGTACAATATATTTTTTCTAAATTTAATAGAAAGACTATATTTTTTTAAATTGAAAGATAGATAAGGAAAAAAATGATTCACTCTTTTTTACTTATAAATTTTTAAATTGCATGTACATATTTTTTTAATAAAAAAATTACATGTATACGATAGCACTAAAAAAGTAACTTTTCTTTATTAATTTTACTTTTGGACTTAGTCCTCCAATGTCCAATTTCTGGCCCTGTCCCTGGTTTTGCACCCTTTAAAACCAATTAGTTTTGCATGTAGACATAATTTGGCAAAGGTTCTTATGTTATTTATTTTTGAAGTATTATTAAACAATAGATATTTTATTCAATTCCAAAACAAATCACCACAATGATTAGTTAGCACTAGTGTAGATTAAGTGAATTAATTGCACTAGATTAATTCTCTTGCAATGGCTTCTGAATAAGTAGTAGGTTCATTGATGGTGGACAAGGATGAAGCATAGGTGTTGTATTTAGGGGAAAGGAAATCATAGGAATGATTTGGATATGCACATTTGGATGATTTTGCATAAGATAAGGATTTAGTGTTAGCTAGAAAAGGACAAGAAATTGGTCACAATTATTGAGTAGAGACATATGCAATTGTTAAGGGTCCATATGTAAGGTTAAACTTGTAAATAAAGATATCTCCGTGCAAGATTACAAATATGTGGAGGAAAAAATGACAAAAATCAAAAGGTTAAATTCATTTAGGTGTCATAGGTGATGACTTATGCTAATGAGGACCACCTTAAAAGATGGTTTAATGTGGATCAGTTTTTAACACTTATTTGAAATTTTAACGTCAGTCGATGAAATTGTTTAGAAGTGTAGGATAACGATTCTTTACATCTTTATGGTTAAGACAATGATCTGATTGATCAGTTTGACAAATTGAGTTTTAAGAAATCCATTCATTTTTTCTTATTTTTATCGAATTAACATCAATTGAGTCGTTGTCTTAATCATAAAGACATTGTTAACTTATACATGTGAACAATATGTCAATCGTCTTAAGAATTTCGGATGACTTTTAAACTTTAACCTACGGTAGAACACTTATATATATAAATATAATTCAAAATAGACTTAGTGCATGTTTAGTTGTACTTTTGAAGGAGGCAAAATCAATTCTAGAGGTGTAGAGTTGAATATGACTTGTTCGGGTGCTACTAAACATAATTAGTTTTACCTCCAATTCAATGGAAAATCATTTTACATTAAGTTCACTTATTACTAAAATCAATTTTAAACACACATTTAGTTTGTTGTGTGTTAGGATCCGTTACTGCTTGTAAAAATATGAGTATAAATATGTTTTGAATGTGAAAGTTTCAGAACTGTTTAGAACAAACAATACATTGATGGAACAAAAGGAAGTTCCACAAGTGTTGCTAAACTCTGGTCACAAAATGCCTATGCTTGCCTTTGGAACCGCAGGACTGCCTCGCCCGCCAAACGATGAGCTCATTCCTGCCTTCGTCGATGCCATCCAAGCCGGCTATCGCCACTTCGACACGGCGACTTTGTATGGTTCTGAGGAGGCCCTTGGCCTAGCTATAAAACAAGCACAAAACCAAGGTCTTATAAAAAACCGCGGCGAGATTTTCGTTACAACGAAGCTTTGGTGTACTGATGCTCATCCTGACCTTGTCCTCCCTGCACTAAAAAAATCACTGCAGTAAGTCATTCATATTTATTTTACAGTGTCAATCAATCATAAAGATTAGATCGTTAAAAATATTTAATTTTATTTATATTTACTTCAAAAATCGTACATATAATTGATTGTAATATGTTTATCGTGTAAATCTTTTTATGCAATCAGCGTATCAAAATTATATGCTTACTTTATCATGTAGTTATTACTCACTTTGTTTTTCTAACTTAATTTTGAACATTTTATTAGGAGGTTGGAACTTGAGTATGTGGATCTTTACCTAATACATTTTCCAGTGAGATTGAAACATGGTGGAATTGAAGACAATTTTTCAAAAGAAGATGTTCTTCCTTTTGACATAAAAGGGACTTGGGAAGCCATAGAAGAGTGCTCTAAATTAGGCTTAGCAAAGTCTATTGGTGTCAGCAATTTTGGAGCAAAAAAGCTTTCTCAACTTCTACAAAATGCTACTATTCCCCCAGCTGTTAATCAAGTGAGTGTATAATCTATACTTGAATTTATTAAATTTTTATATTGATCTAATTAATATTTACAAAATCGCCTCGTAAAATGAGATTTATAAACTCTTTTAAGATCTTATCTATTTTCAACGTGAAATTTTAGTTTTTTCCAATACGACTACAACAATAATTTTACTAATTAAATATATTTGAAAATAATTGTCTGTCTTTGGTGGTTTTTTTTATGTAGACTTCTTTTTTTATACTCCTTGCATATCTTATGCTTGGTATGTCACCTTCTTGTTATTTATTGAAATTTTTGTCTTTTTAAAAAAAATTACAAATGCAAATTTTTCATCAAGTTTATACAAAAATAAATTAACAACATTCAATATATGAACTATAATTTCATATTATATAATGTTATACATATAGTTCTCTGTAATTCTCATTAGATCCAAGAACATATTGTTTCTCAGGTTGAAATGAATGTAGCATGGCAGCAAGGAAATCTGAGAAAATTCTGCCAAGAGAAAGGAATACACATGAGTGCATGGTCCCCTTTAGGAGCTAATGGTGCTTCCTGGGGTACCCTTGCTGTAATGGAGAGTCCTATCTTAAAGGACATTGCAATTACAACAGGCAAGACTGTGCCACAGGTCAATTTCTTCTTTTAGATTTCTAATATCTTTCTTAGTTTATGGGATGGAAAATACTTTCATAATTGCAAAGTTTAAAATTCTTCTAATTGAATTTGGAAATAGAAAATTTGTCTTAACATATTTTGCATAAGAGATAGATTAAGAATTGTGTTATTTTAGGATTCATTAGAATCGACGAATAAATTTTCAATCCATAATATTGATTAATTAAGTTAAAAGTTAAATAAGTTTTTAATCTTTATAAGATTTTAAATTTTGTTTATAATCACATTAAAAAATTGTATTTTTTATCTCTATAAAATTATCCTGTAAACAATTTTAGTTGATGTTGAAACATCTAACATATATTTTTTTAAATAACTTTTTTTTGTAGACATGTGTATAATACTATAAAATGTTCTTCTAAAAAAAAATCGACTTACAAGTCTATATTTTTATTCCGTTTATCTTATTTTTTTATTCAAAGTTACTATTAACTTGAATTTATGATTTTTCAAAAAATTTATATTTAATTCATCTTAAATTAAAAAAATTCTAAATTTTTGTGGAGAAATTATTTATAAATATTTTAAATATACTTGCAAAAAATTATTCAAAAATTAAAAAATTAAAAAATTAAAAAACAATTAAACATATATAGTTTCAATATAAATAAAAACTGATTGTAAATAATTTTGTAGAACTTAAAAATATTAATTTTTTTTTTTTGCATATACTAAATACAATATTTTGAAATTTTTTATAGAGACTAAATTACTTGTTTAACTTAAAAATAATTAATCCATCAACATTATCATATAAAGTTTTGCACAAATGCACATAATTAAGAAAAAAGGTTACTATGTCACTCCAAGTACTTTTTATTTTGAGTATAAAAAAAACTAATCTATTGTTTTTTTAACATTTCATTCAATCACATTATGAAACTCTATTAAAAAGGGCCAAGTCTTTGTGATATTTACTCTAATTAATGTTGTTGGTATGGTAGATTGCATTAAGATGGATATTGGAGCAAGGTGTGACTCCAGTGGTGAAGAGCTTCAACAAGGTAAGAATGAGAGAAAATCTTCAAATATTTAATTGGGAGCTTAGTGATGATGATTTGGTGAAGATTAACCAAATACCACAACGTAGAGCCTTCTTAGCAAAAGATTTTATATCTGAAGATGAAACCTTGGAAGATTTTTGGGATGGTGAAATATGATTTATGGGGACATATTTTGTCCAAATTCTAAATTCGAGTGTGTACTAAATCATGTAAGAGTTTTACCATTTGTAATCTCAAGGGATGTGGTTCAAGTCTCTTTCGATAAGGTTGGAAAATAGTAGTACTATTTTAATTAATAATAATTTATTTTTTAAAAAAATTTACTCTTTATTTTTAGGAGTATCTAAGTAGTCCTTTTGATAAAAAATTTGTTTATAAAAAAATAAATTTGAGATTTGAAACAAAATTATGTATTGTGTTGTCTTAATTTTGGAGTGTATTTAATATAAATCTCTAAAACCATAGTTTAAGAGTGAACTCTAATTATTTTTACTAAAAAAATGAATTTTATAATAATAACAAATAGAGAATAAATATAATATTTTTATAAAATTTATTAAAAATAGCGAAGTTTGCCTTTAAACTTGGACCACGTTAGATGGTCCTATAATTTGATTATTATTTATAAAAAATAATAATATAAGAAGTATGATTGAATCACATTATTATTTTTTATAACCTTTTTCTATTTTCCCCCTTGAAAACCAATTAGTTTTAAGTTGCACGTAACATAAATTGGCAAGGTTTTTATGTTATTTCCTTTTGAAGTATTATTAAACAATAGATATTTTAGCCAATTCCAAAACAAATAATAACATAGATATTAGTAAACACTTTGCGTAGATTAGATTAATTAATTGTACTAGATTAATTATCTTGCAATGAGTTGTGCATATAAGTAGTAGGTTCAATGATAGGGGACAAAAATGGAGTATATATAGGTGTTGTATTTAGGAGAAATGAATGAATAGAATATGCACATTTGAATGGTTTTAGCATAAGGATAAGGATCTAGTGGGATAAGGATTCTACATGATTATTGTGTAGAGATACATGTAGTAGTTAAGGGTGTATTTGTAAGGTTAAACTAGTAAAAGATCCAGAAAGATTACAAATGGGTGAAAATAAAAGTGTGAAATTTTGTCACGTGTCATAATTATATAAAGATTTTTTTAAAATAGAAAATATATAGATAAATAGATAGAAGGAGATAAGGTGGGGTTGTGTGGTATATGATCAATTAATTTCTACAAGTTGATGTTTTTTAATCTTGCCATTGACCATTGTTATTTTTGGGATAGTCAAATTCTATACCAAGAGATGAATGAAATAGAATGAAAGAAAAATCGCATTTCAACATTATCTTGTTGGGTTTTTGGAATCAAACCAAAGAGATGAGAGAAAATTTTCAAATTGTATGTACGAGGGGTTTTCTATTTTTTATTTATTTTTTATATAAAGAGAGATTTTTTATTGAATTCTTTGATACAAAATAATAATATAGGAATTAACAAATTTTTATTTTTCGTGAGAATTAAATTCGATATCTAGAAGATAAGTATCACCATTCATTTATTTCCACTATCATCATATATATACTCTTTATCAACAGTTCGACTAAACAATCACTCTCTAAGGTTTGATTAAGTTAGTTATCAATTTGGAATTTAATAAAATCTTCGTATCTAATTATGTGGTACTAGTATCAAACAATATAAGCTTATAAAAATTTTATCTTAAAACAAGTCAATCCACTTTGTTCAAAATTCTTCCATCATTAAACCGTCTAAAAATGGGAGAGCAAAGCAGAACCAACTTAGATAGATAGGTTAACACTACTTCAACCCCTCGACAGGTTGGCAAGCCGACGGATTGACCTGTCAATAACAAAAACATCAAAAATAAATTTAAATGTATTATATTTTAGGCTAGGTTGGACTATAAAAAAAGTAAAATAAAAAGACTACAAAATTACTCCAATAAAATGAAATAAGTATTACACAAGCAATAAAACTCTAAATTTATTAGGATGGGTAAGAAATAGGCTAATGGTTACAGGAAAAAAAGAATAACAAAACTAAAAAAAAATAAAAAAAATTGAATTGACTCGATACTGTCCGTCCCATCACCAACGCATATTAATGAGTTAAATTGGATAGACTAACTTACATGGTAGGGTTCAAAAGATTCAACGAGCTTAATTTGTTTTGTCATCTCCATATATATAGAGCGTGTAGTACTTAATTTTTGTCCTAATAAATTAAAAATAATAATAATCATAATATATTTAATAAATATTTTACATTTATTAACAAAAATATACAAATTAGTATTTTACAATCCAAATTTAAATGTATAATAATTGAATTGCAACAACTCATTTTTTTTCTTTCTGGCAACACATTACAACATTACAGCCTGTAAAGCAACTCATCAATCCTCAGCCAAGCCTCACCCAAGTCATTTCAGACACCATTTCTTCCTTACGCTTCCTTCTTCACACACATCAACACAATCTCCTGCCAAAAAAACAACTTTTATTATCAAAATCCTTTGTAAACATGATAGAAACCAGCAGAGTTTACTTTTAACATTTGTGTAATAAAGGACAGAAAAAATTATTTCCCTAATAGTACATTGCTTAAAATTTGTTGCAAAACCAATGAAAAATCCAGCTAAAATTAGTGCGAAACAATACAAGATCCAGAACTCGTTTTATCTAATAAACAAAAACATTCACTGGTTTACCTGTAAATTGATGAAAAAATCAAGAAAAGAAGGACGAAAAAAATAAACACAAAACAGAGGTTCTAAATTCTGAAATAGAGGGGAGAGGTTCTAAATTTTGAAATAGAGTTATCACTGTTATCCAAACAAACAGAGGAACAATTTGAAGAAGGATTAAGATATTTTCGTTATTTTTCATTTGCATTTCCTAATAATGAAATTTATTATTGTTATAGATTTGATTGAGAAGCATTAGAAAGTTAGAAAAGATAGGACTCGAACCTTGTTTGTCTTGGCCGCCATTTTCTTTCTCCTGGATGCGCCGCTCATCCTTCATGGTTGGTTATGTCTGGTTTGTTTCCTCCAGCCTGAGTTATTTTTACAAATTAGGGTTTCAAATATTGGGCCATAGTATTATGCAGTCCATTTGCATTTCTTTTTTCCTTTGTAGGCCCAATATGTTTTTATCTTTTTTTTTCCCTCTTTTATTTTAATAAAACATCTATATTTGAATTTAATAAAAAAATAATTATATCTTATTTTATTTTATTTTTATTCATTTGTTTTTTTGTTTTATTAAAAATTAATTAGATGTGACATCTTTTTAATTTTTGAGTTATTAGAATACAAATTGTGACAATTTGGTGGTTCTAAATCTCATCTTCACAAATAAATTAATAAATTAGTTGTACAATTCGATCGTCTTAAAATTCATATTTTAAGATAATTATTCAAATCAAACAAGTTTTTTTATGTTCGTCAAAATTATTTTTTTTAAGTAACAAAATACAATTTATTTAAAAGCAATCAACGCATTCACATTTTTTTACCAAGAACTACGTAGCTTTGATTTCTCCATCGCACCGGGAGATACGTAGGAGCAAGATCACACTCTTGTCAAGCACACTAATAAAAACTTTCTTTTTTTCCATTCTTTTTTAACACACTTTTATCTCAAAAAATCACATTTATAAAAAAACAATTTATATTCATATTTAATAATAAAGAAAAATAAATATATTTAAGTTGATATAATTTTGCACAATTAATTATAGGTAACCGTTTTTAGCGGATGTCGTAGGGTGCTAATACCTTTCCTACGCATAATCGACTCCCGAACTCAAAATCTGGTTTCAAAGACCATTTTTATTTTTTTTTATATTTTTAAGGGTTTCCCAATATTTTCCCTATTTTAAAATAAATTTTGGTGGTGACTCCATTGAATTCGATGAAAACTCGAAATTTTAGGCTGCGACAGCTGGCGACTCCACTGGGGATATTTCGAGAGTCAAGCCTAAAAATTAATTGTGCATAATTTTTTAACTTTTTTCTATATTTGTTTGTTTTTCATTTTCATTTTCTTTATGTGTTTTTATTTCTTAATAAGTATTAGTTGACATTATAATATTCTTTTAGGCTAGTAGATTATTTTTTATTTTATGTTATTTATTTATTTAGTATATGTATATATGTTTTGTTAATATTATGGAGTTATTGAATTATGCTTATTTAGCACACACACTTTTACTAAAACACACACTTATGAATGGAACCTTATACCCGGGTTTGAACAAAACTTAAGTTTAGTTTCGAGATCGCGTAGTGGTAGCCTTCTGGATGTACATCCTGTTTGGTTAGCATGAAGATCTCACCTAGAGTTTGATCCTATTGAGGTTATTGTCACTTCAAATAGTTTACCTATTGTTGTTGACAATATTCTAAAATAGGATTATTGGCTCTAGGAACCGTGTTTAGAACCATAGAGCCTCCCTTGTGAGAGTTTCACTACATAAGCCAATAGATCCTTTCATTGAAAGAATATCTATTAAAACCAAAAAAATTATCTCATATATTCAAGACATTATAAATATATATTAGTTTCATTCATATGTCATGACATTTTTTTCTCATATATCCAAGACATTATAAATATATATTAGTTTCATTCATATGTCATGACATTTTTTTTCTCTCTCTTTCTAAAGAAAAATAAAACATAATAGCATTTTGCATAAATTTTCAGGATTTTTGGGGAATCATACAAACTTTAGTCACCTGTTATTTAAGTGGACAATGGGATCGGAAAAAAGAAAAACTTTACTTTTAAAGTTTAAGCAACCTGATTTGAAGAGTTTAAAAGACATCAGCAGCCAGATGAAAACTATACAACGTGAGAGTTTCGTTCACAAATATGGGAAAATTCTAAATCTCTTGACAGTGAATGTGCAAACAGGGGCCCTCACAGCATTGGCTCAGTATTACGATCCTCTCTTAAGATGTTTCACATTCCAAGACTTTCAGTTGGCCCCGACATTAGAGGAATTTGAGCGAATATTGGGTTACTCCCTAGAAAGAGGAAATCCTTATCGATATACTGGGCAACCACCGAAGTTGGACACAATTGCTGAAGTGTTGAAGATCGACATAAGAGAGTTGGCAAGTACAAAAGAGGAAAAAGGGGCTATTCATGGGTTTTCAAGAAAATATCTAGAGCAAAAGTGCCAAGATTTAGCTGATAAAAAAGAATGGAGTACTTTTATAGATGTTTTGGCCCTCATTATCTACGGTATTGTTATATTTCCAAACCTTGATAACTTTGTAGATTTTGCTGCCATAAATGTATTCTTAGCTTTTAACAAACATAAACAAAACCCAGTTCCTGCGGTTCTTGCTGATGTATACTACTCTATGCATATGCGACACGAGAAGAAAGGGGGAACAATTTTATGTTGTGTTCCAGTGCTGTATACTTGGTTTGTATCTCACATGTTCAAGAAAGGGTATCATGTTGGGGTCAAGAGCAATCGTGAATGGGCTCAGGGTATAGCTAGCCTTACTGGAGATAAAATTTCATGGTACTATAGAGAACAAGAGGTGGAAGAGGTAATATGCCGATGCGGAGATTTTCCAAATGTACCTCTCATGGGAACGAAAGGATGTATTAATTACAATCCAATGATAGCTCTGAGACAACTCGGCTACCCCATGTTGGATAAACCAGATGATAAGTCATTGGAGGCTTTTGTTTTGCACAATACGGGTATAGTAGACCCACCAATATTGAGAAGGATGAGTCGAGCTTGGGAATCAGTCATTAGAAAAGGAAAGGTACTCGGATGTAGAAGTTGCAGCATAAAGGAACCTTATCAACAATGGGTAAAGAAAAGAGTCCAAGAAATCAAGCTGCCTTTCCACAATACAGCCTCAAATAGTCAGGAAATGCCTGAACCTATCCTTGTTGCAAATGAAGAGATAGAAGAACTCAAAGCATCATTGCTAAAATCTGAAGAAGAGAAAAAAGAGCTACAAGCGAGATTAGAAAAAGTCTCTCAAGAGAACGACAACTTAAGATCAGAAAACACTTGTAAGAGTCAGTTTATCGAGAGAAACAACAAGAGGCTGAAAGTTGAAAAAGGAAATAAACTTGACATACAAGATTGTTTAAGAGGCGCAAATGAAGAGTTAGATGTGCGAAGGCAAGAAAGGAATACAGCTATTGAAGAAGCCTATATGTGGAAGCAATTGTGGACAAAATCAGCAAGCTCTGAGAAGAACATAAAAAATGAGTTTGAAGATTTAAAGAAACAACTGAAAGAAATGGTAGATCAATATGAGAATCAAGTAAGGAATGAGAGGCAACAGAAGGAAGAAATCGAAGAATTACTCTCAAAACACCAAGATGCACTAAAAGTAGAAATGGAAGCTTCTAGTGAGTTGAAGAATTACATTGATTATCAAGAAAATATCTACAATGACTTGAAGGATGAAACCATATACTGGGAGGAGCGTTTCATGGTGTTGCTTGGGCAATTGAAGAACCAAGAGATTTATAAAGAATTGGAAGATAAAGGCAAGCATTGGAAAGATTGCTTTTCGAAATTGGCAATGCTAGCTAATCAGGCAATCATAAAAATTCCAAAACATCTAAGAGAGATTGATGCAGTAATGCATCCACTCAACACTCCAATCAAAGTCTACAAGTTCGTCGAATATTGCAAACATTTAGTAGAAGAATTGGAGGAGAAGATTGGTTGTCCTCTTGAAAAAGATGATTGAAATACAATAGTCGATGTAGCTTTTTAATTTAAATGCAATGTACTTTTTTCTCATCAATGAAGGATTTGCTATTTTGTTTATCGATTCTCATATTCTTCTTTCATTAATAATTCGTGCAAGACTTATGATTCCCCAACATCCAAAAAAATAATTGCATTTTCATTCCATTCATGTTTAATGCATACTCATAATAATATTTTTTTATTTAAAAAAAGGGATACAGAAAAAATCAATAAAGCTGTTTCCCCGACACCCTTATCGGACTCGTGCAAACTCGAAGATCATGGAAGAACTTGAGCAAAATCAAGAGGTGATGAGAATGGATGTCAACCAATTGAAGGACAAGGTTAATCAAATCTTAGAAGCTATACAGGCTTTGTCAAGGAAGGGAAATACAGATGAGAATCCTCTGGTTGCAAATGAAGAACACCAAACCACTCCTTCTCACCCACCAGGCTTTACCCCGACTACCCAGCAACCTCATACAACAACTATGCAATTTCCTATGTATGGTCTTCCACCCGGTTATACTCCACCCTTAGTCGTCAACCCCATGGAAAACAACCCAAACCACTTAAACCCCCAAAACACTCAACCCTCAGAAAATATTCCATTTATTGCACCCCAAGTACCCCATTTCGATACTAATGGGAATTGGCATCAACCTCACATTGGGGATGATACACAATCAAAGGAAAAATTCCAGGTCTTGGAAGAACGAATAAAAGTTATCGAGGGGTATAACGTTTATGGCCTTGAAGCCTTCGATGTGTGTTTGGTTCCTGATGTGACTATTCCTCCCAAATTCAAGGTTCCTGACTTTGAAAAATACAAGGGCAACACATGTCCTAAAAATCATCTAACTATGTATTGCAGAAAAATGGCATCTCATGCTCATAACGATAAACTTCTCATTCACTTTTTCCAAGACAGTTTGAGTGGGGCATCGTTAAGTTGGTATATGCATCTTGAGCGAAATCAAATTCGTTCATGGAAGGACCTAGCTGATGCCTTTTTGAAGCAATACAGGTACAACGTTGACATGGCCCCTGATAGGATGCAATTGCAAAATTCACTGAAAAAGGACAACGAAGCTTTCAAAGAATACGCACAACGGTGGAGGGAAATGGCCTCACAAGTAGAACCCCCATTATCTGAAAGAGAAATGGTTGGTATGTTTATGGATACTCTTCAGTCGCCTTTTTATGACAAGATGATTGGGAGTATGTCATCAAACTTTTCTGACCTTGTCATGATAGGAGAAAGGATAGAAAGTGGGATGAGGAGTGGCAAGATTGTATGTGCAGAAACTAGCGTGAAACGACCCCAAACGACATTCACAAAGAAGAAAGAAGGAGAGGCTAACGCTGTAATGGTAAACCCCAGAGTCTCTTATTTTCCACCCATCAATTCTTATCGATCCCCAAATTTCCAGTCCCCGATACCACAAACTCCTTACATCCCTTATCCATATGTGGCCGCAACCACACAAGCTTCATACCCTCAATATCACCCTTCCAGACCACCTTTTTATCAACCACCACCTACCGCATTTTCCCCACAAAATCAATACCCAATCTCAAATCACTACAGACCACCTGTCAATCGAGAAAAAAGGATAACTCGTTTTGATCCAATTCCCGTCACGTATAGCCAATTGTTGCCCCATTTACTTCAAAATTCAATGGTAGTCATAAGACCAATGAAACCTCTTGAACCACCATTTCCAAAATGGTATAATCCAAATGCCAAATGTGAATATCATGCAGGAGCCGTTGGGCATTCCATTGAAGATTGTCAAGCCCTAAAATCTAAAGTGCAAGAATTGATTAATGCAAAATGGCTTACCTTCAAGGAGGACAATCCCAACATAAGGAGCAATCCTTTGCCAGGCCACGGGAATGCTTCTGTGAATGCCATTGAAGATGGGATGGACCAATATGCAATAGATGATCATGTGTTCACCATGGGGTCGTGTGTGGAAAATAATATGTCTTTCCCAAAACCATTGGAAATTCTTTACAAAAAAAGAAAATCTTAAGTCAACTCCTAGCAAGCCAAATGCAATAATTGTCGAAACACCAATCCATTTTCCTTATGGAAATACCAAGGCAGTACCATGGAAATACGAAGTCACATCCCACTTGGCAGATCATCAACCAAGTGATGGTTGTGAACCTAAAGGAACTGAGGTCACTAACATCTCAGGGATTGGTGGAATGACTCGGAGTGGTTGAGTATACACTCCTGAGCAACTTAGGAAAAAGGAGGTTAATGGAGAAAAGGGAAAAGAAGATATGTATCATACCATAAAAGGACAAGAGATCAGTAAAAAGACGGTGTCTGAAGAAGAAGCTAATGAATTTTTGAAGTTTGTCAAGCAAAGTGAATATAAGGTGGTGGATCAGCTAAATCAGACCCCTTCCAAGATATCAGTTCTCTCCTTGTTATTGAATTCTGAAGCACATAGAAGGGCACTGATGAAAGTTTTAAACGAAGCCCATGTTACTCACGATATCACTGTCGATCAGTTTGATGGAGTTGTCGGTAACATCACTGCTAGTAGTTGCCTGAGTTTTAGTGATAATGAATTACCAGCTGAAGGGACAGAGCATAATAAAGCACTACACATCTCTGTGAGGTGTCACAACCATATTCTTGCACGAGTGCTGATAGATAATGGTTCATCATTAAATGTCATGCCTAAATCAACACTGTCAAAACTATTTGTTGAGGGAGCCTGTTTGAAGCCTAGTGCTTTGGTGGTGAAAGCATTTGATGGATCTAGAAGACAAGTTGACGGTAAGATTAACCTGCTGATTCAAATCGGACCCCATATCTTTGGGATAACCTTCCAAGTGATGGATATTAAACCGGCGTACATTTGTCTTTTCGGGAGACCGTGGATTCATGCTGCTGGAGCAGTGACATCCACCCTCCATCAAAAGCTAAAGTTTATAGTGAACACTAAGCTGGTAATAATATCTGGGGAAGAAGATATGATAGTAAGTCATTTATCTTCTACAGGCTACATTGAAGATACGGAGGAAGCCATAGAAACTTCCTTTCAAGCATTAGAAATTGCCAATGCCGTCTTCAGGGGTGAAGAATATCGTTTAAAAGAACCAAAACTATCTACCACGTCATTGAAGTTTACAAAGTCCATGTTGGAAGGAGGAGCTTTTGTTATATTCGGGAAATTGATAGAAATACCAGAAAAGAACAATAGGTACGAGTTTGGATATGTACCTACTCAAGCTGATGAAGAAAAGGCTGCGAAGGAAAAAAGAGAAAACAAGGTGACTCGT
>NC_021167.2:25280130-25301608 GCF_000331145.2 Cicer arietinum
GGAGCTCTAATACTCGCAGAAATGGATGGAGATGAGCTTCCACTTCCAGTAAACTCAGATGCATTCAAAAAATATTATGCTTAAAAAAAATAGAAAATTGGGCTCGCTAGGTTGAAAACCTGAAAAGGCGACCTAGGCAGTTAGGGATAACAAAAGAATCAAGCATTTCAAGTTGGGGCAGTTATTATTCGTAGAAGTTCTAAATTACAAGAATGACTAGCGTTTGTTGTCTCTCCAACTAAAGCTAAACACACTCACCACATTGTAACCCCTGTCTCATTTGTTTTATTGCAATGAATGTACATTTTCCAATATCATTGTTCGATGTTGTGCCTTACACTATTTCTAAACAAATTCAGTCTCATTGTAAATATGGGAATTTGAAATATATGAAAATATAAAAAAAATATATATATCTTAAATATTTTGACGCTTGAAAACATATACACGGGAACGCGAGATGTGAGTGTATAAAAAAAATGAAGGGTAAGCATTTTAAATAATGCACATTTGATCGACCTCAAGAAAAAGTGATTACACAAGATATACTAGAGTCATCATGTAAAGAACGATTTTTATCGTCGTTGATCCATTGAATCTTATAAGTGTATAAAGTCGCATAAGGATCGGGGAAACTAAAAAATAATAAAATAAATAAAAAAGAATTTATCTTTATTGCATGCATCCTACATTTTTTTTCAAATACTCACACATGATTTATGCCTCTTCACTCATATTTTACATATACTCAACAACTCCTTATATCATGCATATCTTATGTATATATTTTATTTATATTCAACAACTTTTGTATCACATTATTCATTTTACGTTTGCATTACCACATACATGCATAAAAATAGAACAAATTTATCTCATTTACATTCTAAATTTTAAACTCTTTGGTTTAGTCATCATTTTATCAATCGATCAACGCATCGGTAACCAATCCGAAGACGATCATTTTATCAATCGATCAAAGCATCGGTAACCAATCTGAAGACGATCATCATTTTATTTTATGTCGATCTACGCATCAGGTAATCAATCCGAAGACGATCACCACTTTATTCATCACTTTATTTTATGTCGATCTACGCATCGGGTAATCAATCCGAAGACGATCATCACTTTATTCATCACTTTATTTTGTGTCGATCTACGCATCGGGTAATCAATCCGAAGACGATCATCACTTTATTCATCATTTTATTTTACGTCGATCTACGCATCGGTAATCAATCTGAAGACGATCATCACTTTATTCATCACTTTATTTTACGTCGATCTACGCATCGGTAATCAATCCGAAGACGGTCATCACTTTATTTTACGTCGATCTACGCATCGGTAATCAATCCGAATACGATCATCACTTTATTCATCACCGATCTACGCATCGGTAATCAATCCGAAGACGGTCATCACTTTATTTTACGTCGATCTACGCATCGGTAATCAATCCGAAGACGGTCATCACTTTATTTTACGTCGATCTACGCATCGGTAATCAATCCGAAGACGATCATCACTTTATTCATCACTTTATTTTACGTCGATCTACGCATCGGTAATCAATCCGAAGACGATCATCACTTTATTCATCACTTTATTTTACGTCGATCTACGCATCGGTAATCAATCCGAAGACGATCATCACTTTATTCATCACTTTATTTTACGTCGATCTACGCATCGGTAATCAATCCGAAGACGATCATCACTTTATTCATCACTTTATTTTACGTCGATCTACGCATCGGTAATCAATCCGAAGACGATCATCACTTTATTCATCACTTTATTTTACGTCGATCTACGCATCGGTAATCAATCCGAAGACGATCATCACTTTATTCATCACTTTATTTTACGTCGATCTACGCATCGGTAATCAATCCGAAGACGATCATCACTTTATTCATCACTTTATTTTACGTCGATCTACGCATCGGTAATCAATCCGAAGACGATCATCACTTTATTCATCACTTTATTTTACGTCGATCTACGCATCGGTAATCAATCCGAAGACAAAATCCTTTGTAAACATCATAGAAACCAGCAGAGTTTACTTTTAACATTTGTGTAATAAAGGACAGAAAAAATTATTTCCCTAATAGTACATTGCTTAAAATTTGTTGCAAAACCAATGAAAAATCCAGCTAAAATTAGTGCGAAACAATACAGGATCCAGAACTCGTTTTATCTAATAAACAAAAACATTCACTGATTTACCTATAAATTGATGAAAAAATCAAGAAAAGAAGGACGAAAAAAATAAACACAAAACAGAGGTTCTAAATTCTGAAATAGAGGGGAGAAGTTCTAAATTTTGAAATAGAGTTATCACTGTTTTCCAAACAAACAGAGGAACAATTTGAAGAAGGGTTAAGGTATTTTCGTTATTTTTCATTTGCATTTCCTAATAATGAAATTTATTATTGTTATAGATTTGATTGAGAAGCATTAGAAAGTTAGAAAAGATAGGACTCGAACCTTGTTTGTCTTGGCCGCCATTTTCTTTCTCCTGGATGCGCCGCTCATCCTTCTTGGTTGGTTCTGTCTGGTTTGTTTCCTCCAGCCTGAGTTATTTTTACAAATTAGGGTTTCAAATATTGGGCCATAGTATTATGCAGTCCATTTGCATTTCTTTTTTCCTTTGTAGGCCCAATATGTTTTTATCTTTTTTTTTCCCTCTTTTATTTTAATAAAACATCTATATTTGAATTTAATAAAAAAATAATTATATCTTATTTTATTTTATTTTTATTCATTTGTTTTTTTGTTTTATTAAAAATTAATTAGATGTGACATCTTTTTAATTTTTGAGTTATTAGAATACAAATTGTGACAATTTGGTGGTTCTAAATCTCATCTTCACAAATAAATTAATAAATTAAAAAAATCATAACCAAATTAATAAGTAAAAATTATTGAAAGTTAATTAAAAATAACATATTTTAATCCATGAGTTGCATAATATAATTTATATATTTTGATAGCTTTAAAATTTATTTTTATAAATAAATGGAATTAAAATCAACTTTTTAAAATTTAATTAATTAGATCTTGGAGTTGTTAAGACACAAGTTAAACATTTTGTTGATTTTAAAACTCAATTTAAAGACAAAAAATATTCTTAAGAGGATTAAAATTAGATGTGACATCTTTTTTTTACTCCTTGAGTTTTGAGACACGAGTTGTACAATTCGAACGTCTTAAAACTCATATTTTAAGATAATTATTCAAACCAAGCAAGCCCTTTTTTAAGTTCGTCAAATTTAACTTTTTAATAACAAAATACAATTTATTTAAAAGCAATCAACACATCCACATTTTCTACCAAGAACTACGTAGCTTTGATTTCTCCATCGCACTAGGAGATACGTAGGAGCAAGATCACACTCTTGTCAAGCACAATGATAAAACCCTTTTTTTTTACTCTTTTAAACGCGCTTTTATCTCAAAAAATCATATTTATAAAAAATAATTTTATATCTATATTTAATAATAAAGAAAAATTAATATAGTTAAGTTGATATAATTTTGCACAATTAATTATAGGTAATCGTTTTTAGCGGATAGCGGATGTCGTAGGGTGCTAATACCTTCCCTACGCATAATCGACTCCCGAACTCAAAATCTGGTTTCAAAGACCATTTTTATTTTTTTTATATTTTTAAGGGTTTCCCAATATTTTCCCTATTTTAAAATAAATTTTGGTGGCGACTCCATTGAATTCGATGAAAACTCGATATTTTAGGCAGCGACAGTAAGATTATGGGTAAAAATCTTCTCCGTTAATATCTCAGAAGAAATGGAGCTGTCAATTAATATATTTTTTGGATATATTATTTAATTATATAGACACTTCTTCAAAATTAGTAACATTAATTGGATATTTATAAACAAAAACTGTAACAATAGAAAAATGTTCATTTCATTTAAAAATTGAGAGTATCTCTACTCGTAAGTTTATGTCTTGGTGTTGATTTAAATCTACACAAAAGGTTTTGATATATTATTGCATTAGTGTGTTCATGCACTTTGATGTTTTGGGTTTATTTTTATTTAATGTAATTTCTCTCACATTGGGTTGAACTTGAAGGCTTTATGTTGTCTTACATTTTGATGTATTAATTTACTTTTGAATGAATTTTATCTCTTATCCGTTGAGCGTCGGGTTGTATTTGCCGTTTGGTAGATATTGTGATGAGAAAATATTATAGTAAATATCGTTTGACTTTTTTTATTTTTAAATCTTAACTTTAGAAGAAAAAATAGGAAAAACAAAAAAGACAAATAAAATTTAGAGGTGTGAAATAAAACATTAGTCTAGAGCGGAATATGAAATGCTCACGAGAGAAGTTCATACATATCCTATATATGAATTATTGCAGGATTTATTATAAATGTGTTAAATGATTTTTTTTATCACTAAAACTAATTTTTAATGTATTTATTTGATATACAAATCAAAGTGTAAATAGATTTTGATTAATGTCTATATATAATATTAGTATCTTATATTATTATATTATATTTTTTAGTCGGATCTATTGGCGGGAAATGAGAAATAACTAAACCAAAATTTTAATTCTAATATAAATTATTTTCTTTCACATATATTGTCAATAGCGAATGATAGTACAAGATTTATGGTCTTTAATCTCATCTATCTTAAAAAAAAAACAGTATCTATTGGTGTTTTTAAAGTAGCAACATCAATCACACGAAATATGAGTTTGAATTGTAACCCTTTTTAAAAATTTAATTCTTGCACTTAATTTTAATTAACTCAAGAACAATCTTGGTTGAAATTAATTAATCTCTAGAGCGTTCTGGATATGTTAGTTTAAATAAGATAGTTCAGTTTTATAAGCAAGTAAAATATGATTAGTGAGTGCAAGATAAATATAGAAAAGAGATAAGAAGATCACACAAAAATGTATTGTGGTTCCCCCAATGTGAGCTACGTTAAATCATCACAATTTGTGAGATTTTTCACTAATGTGTTCAGCACCAGAACGTTTTGTTTTATACTATTTTTCTTGATCAATTATAACATTCATCTTTCAACCTTAAAATAAATTTCTACAATCACTTTTCAGTCCAGAAAGAATTTTTACAAGTACCTCTCAAACTAGAAAAGATTTTTACAATACACTCAATCTAACTTAAGAGATAAACTTGAGTTACAAAATAATGCAAATGATAAAAAGTGTTTGGGATCCACGAGTATAGTGAGAAAGCTTAAGTTTTTCCTTGAGAGAAAAGCTTTGGAACTTGAGCTTTAAATGATCAAGTGTAGTTTAATTGTTTTGGAAAGTCTTATGTTTATCTTCTTACTGATCTCCTTTTTATTTATGACGAGAAGCTTGAATATTAACTCAATATTGAATATAGCTATTGGTTTTTAATGTCAAGTGTCGATCTTGTTTTCTTTAATTTTCCTCGTGTTTGTAGTAACTCTCTAGAATGTTCTTGGTCATTCCAAAAGTTCTGCATTAAACAAAAGGTTACGTGAGTGATAGTGAGTGTGAATGATCAAAGGGCTATTGGGACAATATAAAGTAAGAAGCATGTCCAACTGATGCAATAAAAATGACAGTGCAACGTACCTGTGTACTTTTGGCATTCTTTCTAGTTCATCAATATGGAGATCAATTTGGACAGTCCATATGCGAATTTTCCATTATGAACATGCATTTTGATTTTCTAAAATGATATATTTTGTCTTTTGTTTTAATAAGACAACCAAATTGTTATGCAATCATTCTATCATCAATATGGTTTGACATTTTGTTGAGGAACCTTCCAAATTATTCTATTCTTTTCAAAAGTGTATTCTTGTCTTGATGTGTGTATCATATAGGACCATAAATGATGATGAAATATTTCTTGATTTCTTTGAAAAAGACCACATGATTAATATACATGCTTGTGTTTGTTTTCCTATCTTTAAATAAATCACTCAAAAACATAATTTAACAGATAATATGATCAGAATCTTAATTAACAAATTTAATTAGATATTTTGATTATCTTCAAAATATTAATTAGTGAATTTGCATCAACAGTTCGCTCATATAGGCTATAGATGGTCTATAACATGACAATCAAATCACATGTTGACAAGTCATATATACGATTAAGAGGACACTGAATTTTGTCTCGGTGAACATCGCCTCAAGACAAAAAGAAAAAAAATCACACCATAATAATGAATAAATCAACGTCACACGACGACGACAAAATTATGTAAAACACAAACAAACAAAAACTAATTTTGTATAGAAAACCAATTATTTAAAATATAAAGAGAAAATAAAATAATTTAAACATGTGATTTCGGACCAGAAAAATCCTAAATTACTCTTTTAATGAATGAAAAGGAAGAAAACTTAAGTTTTTCTATAGAAGAAAGGAGGTGGCGGCTTAACCTAATCAAACTTAATATTATAAATTCTTTGCTAATTGTTTCATGTATTTTTTTATTGCAAAATTCACTATTTGTTTAAAGTTATTATGACATAGATCATGCTTGTAAATTTTATATTAATATGAGTTTATTTAATATGTTATTGATATATTTCAAAATTAATTAATATCTCATGAAATTTAATATTAAAAAGATTAATTTTAATGTATCATATTGACATATCAAATACTTTCAAATTAATGAATTTTTTTTATAGATATAATAATAAGGCTTAATTGCACTTTTGGTCTCCCTATTATAGGTGAAAATTGAAAGTAGTCCCCCTATTTTGTTTGTCCCAAGTTTTAGTCCCCCAAACAGAATTTGAGTCCAAATCATGATGATATTAAAAAGATTAATTTTAATGTATCATATTGACATATCAAATACTTTCAAATTAATGAATTTTTTTTATAGATATAATAATAAGGCTTAATTGCACTTTTGGTCCCCCTATTATAGGTGAAAATTGAAAGTAGTCCCCCTATTTTGTTTGTCCCCAGTTTTAGTCCCCAAACAGAATTTGAGTCCAAATCATGATGAGTTGTCATTTTTTTAATGACGTGTCAATAAAAGGATGACGTGGCAGACGCTTATGTGGAATAAACTCATTATTATATTATTTTTGATTCAAAAATATAATTTATATTTTTTAAAACTATTATTATAATTGTGACAATATTTTTAAAAATATAATTTAATTATTAAAATTAAGTTAAAAGAAAAAACACTTAAAATCATAAACCCTAAACAAATCAAAATCAAAAACATTCACAACCCTGAAATTATTTTGAACCCTAAAATCATGAACTAGAACTAAAACCCTCTTTCATTTTCTCATTCTCTTCTTTCCCAGTCTCCCCGCCTATAATCCTATACAGTAGCTAATTCATCCAAGGATTTTGCTCGGCACCAAACTGTGATATTGGCAGCGACAGAGCAAGCCTTTTGATATTGATGTTGGAGTGGGGAAACAGGACCTATCACTGGGTCTTTGCTGAGTTGAAGACAGAGCCAAGGGAGTAACCCTATAATGTGCATCAGAAGTCTCGTCTCAGCATCACCAAATATAGAATCACAAGAATGCACTGTGATGCGCGAAAGGACGTCAATAGAGACACTGTGACTGACATTCGACATAAGTCCTTTAAGAACAAGAGGCTGCACCCCTTCAAATACTGGCAAATTCCCCTCTTGTAAAGGTTCATAGCCACTTTTAGATTATGTGCGCTGAAGTTCTCCTAAATCATTGGGGTCAAGTTCATCCCTAGGCATGCTTGAAAGCAGAACATTTTCTGTTGTGCGATCATGGAAAGATAAACGGTCAATCACTTGAGAGAAGAGCTCCAGAACCTGGCGGTAGACATGGACAAAATCTGTGTGCATCATAGCAACACACCCCCAAAATAGCTGAGGATAGAGTATCACCTTCTCTGGCTCCATATTCTCCACCATAACTTGCAATGTCATTAAAATTGAAAATTGAATTTGGGAAAGAAGAGAATGAGAAAATGAAATAGGATTTTAGTTCTAGTTCATGATTTTAGGGTTCAAAATAATTTTAGGGTTCATGAGTGAATGTTTTTTATTTTGATTTGTTTAGGGTTTATGATTTTAAGTGTTTTTTCTTTTAACTTAATTTTAATAATTAAATTATATTTTTAAAAATATTTTCACAATTATAATAATGGTTTTAAAAAATATAAATTATATTTTTTAATCAAAAATAATATAATAATGAGTTTATTCCACATAAGTGTCTGCCACGTCACCCTTTTATTGACACGTCATTAAAAAAATGACAAGTCATTATGATTTGGACTCAAATTCTGTTTGAGGGATTAAAACTGAGGACAAACAAAATGGGGGGACTACTTTCAATTTTCACCTATAATAGGGGGACCAAATGTGCAATTAAGCCTAATAATAAACTCACAATACGAACAATGAATTTTGTAGTACAAATATACATTTCAGAATTATCCAATGAATCATAATTTTAATTATGGGATGTATCACAATATTTCTTTCACTTAAAAAAAAAACTAATCCTAATCATAATCCTAATCCATATAAAATTTAATATATTTGTTATTTTATTATGAATATTAATTAAGAAATGAGATATTTTTATCAAATAATTAATAAATTAGATATTCTACTCAATTTAACCCATTATATAATTATGTTAAATATACAATGAATTTTGTAAAAAAAAAAAAAACGAAATACAATGAACTGAGCCTAAAAAATATATGCATTTATTGCTGGTAGAAATCATTATTATGTTTTCCTGGGAATCATTATATATTACGAATGCACGTTTATGTTCATTTACCCAAAACAAATAAGGAATTTTTTTTAGTGACAAATTTTTTGTTTCATAGTTAAAATTGTTACCACTTTCTTATTTTAAGTATACTCGTTTGTTTTTTTTATAAAATTAACTTTATTTACAAATGTATTTTATGGTATATTAATATACAATAAATAAAAATATATTAGTGTAAAAAATAATTAATATTTTATTAATAATAAAAAATATTAAATAATATGAGATAAATAAATGTGACCGAGCATATTCTTTCCATTTCAAAATAATTGTTGTTTAATTTTTAATTCATAATAAAAAAACAACAAATAAAAGAATTAACTATATACTTTGAAAAATTATAATTTTACTTAACCTTTTGACTAAATTTAACAATATATTGTATTCAATTATAAATAGAATTGAAAAAATAAATTAATTGTGTCTTAAAACTACAAAGGCCAATAAATTTATCATTTTTTTTATGTTTTATCAAAATAATAGCAGTCCTTTAGAAACAGAGGGAGACGGTGTATGGATCCACTTTTTCAATCATGGAATTTAAATCTTTAAAAAAGTGAAATGAATAATGTCAAATTATATTAATGCAATAATATAACTAATGTAAGAACAAAATAAACATACAAATAAAATTTAAGAACAAATTTACTTTCTTAGGGTCATATTAATATAGAAAGAAAAAAAACATATTTTACACATCATTTTACAATTTCAATAAAATAATAATTTTTTAACTTTATATATTGAATCATGTCAACAAATTTCTTTAAATAAAATGAGAGAAATAGGAAGGTACATAGTTTTTTTGACAGATAGAAGCTACATGTAATTTTTTATTAAAAAACTATTAATTACATTCCTGAATTTAAATGCACCTCATTAGGCTATAAAAATTATAAGATATACATTACATTAACTATATTATATAATAACTATATTATATAAACTCAATAATCTTCGTCTATTCAATATAGTAGAAACAATGGAATCAATATCAATCCCAAAAGTGGTGCTAAATTCAGGACACAAAATGCCAACATTAGGATTTGGCACAGGAACTGTACCCTTACCATCATTTGAAGAACTCATCCCTTCATTCATCAATGCCATTAAAATTGGCTATAGACATTTTGATACTGCAGCTTATTATGGTTCTGAAGAACCTCTTGGTCATGCCATAGCACAAGCATTAGAACAAGGTCTTATTAAGGATCGAAGTGAAATTTTTGTCACTACTAAATTATGGTGTACAGATGCACATCCTGGTTTTGTTGTTCCAGCACTCAAAAACTCACTCAAGTATGTAAATCACTAACTCAATAAATTAAATTATTATAATCTTTTTTAATAAATTTAAATTATCTATATTTAATTTTAATCACATAACTACTATATTTTTTGTAATTACTCCATTTTTTTGGCACGTGTTATTTTATTTTATTTTTTGTCATTTTGTTATTGTTAGACACTATAACTTTATTGATGACTAATATTTCACGACAATTTAACTGAATATTTTTAGTGGGGTCTATTCTCTCAAATGCATTTTTTCATTCCACGAGTTCGAACTCGACTCAATTTTTTGTCACGTGTTGGATATGATTATGTTTAATTTAATTTAAATGTTTTTTTTTTGTGTGTAATGCATTTTATAAGGAGGTTGGGCCTAGAATATGTGGATTTGTACCTAATCCATTTTCCAGCAAGGTTGAGACAAGGGGTTCAAGGGATTACCTACAAGAAAGGAGATGTTCTTCCTTTTGATATGAAAGGGACATGGGAAGATATGGAAAAATGTGCTAAATTGGGCTTGGCTAAGTCTATTGGACTTAGCAACTTTGGTGTGAACAAAATTTCAGAAATTCTACAATATGCAACTATTCCTCCTGCTCTTAATCAGGTACAATGCATTATATGATCTTAAAATTTTACCCTACATCCCACACATTTACTCTTTATCCCTACAAATATAAGGAAATGACATTTTTGTCATCGTATAAATTTTAAAATTTGTAATTTCTTTTTGAATTTTTTGAAAATCTTTTTTCAAGTTTTCCGATAAAGAAGTTACATCATAGAAAATTTTTTCCAAGTTTTTCAATAAAGAAGTGACACTCCAGAATTTTTTTTTTAAGTTTTCCAGAAAAAAAGTTATTTTTTAAAAAACTTAAAAGTAAAATTTAAACAGTATTTGGTGTGTAGTGAAAATTTCAATAAACCCCTAGTGTGCCGGAATTTTTCTTATAAATTTTTCGACAGTATACATTTTTAAACTTCTGTATGGGAAATTTTTTTATAAATTTTCTAACAAATCACAATTATAAATAAGTGTATTGTAAATATGGCCTTTTTATTTATTCCAAAGGAATTGAAGTTTTTTTAAGACATGAATTTAATATAGAATCATACTTTTTTAATAAGAATTAATGCCACAGGAGACGTTGAACAAATCTTTACTTCGAAAATTCTCCTAACAAATTACATTCCACCGTTCGAAATATATATATATATCGAACGGAGAAAAGAATTTCAAATAACAGAATTTTGATAATTAATTCAAGAACAAATATAGTGTGACATAAGTAATATATATTTGATTCCTTAAGTATTTAAATGATAATTGATCTCTAACAATTTGATCTAATAGTAACATTGACTTGTTGGTTTGCTAGGTGGAAATGAATGCAGCATGGAAACAAGAAAATCTGAGAAAAATATGCAAAGAGAATGGGATTCATGTGAGTGCATGGTCCCCTTTGGGAGCTAATGGAGCTGTGTGGGGTTCCCTTGCTGTTATGGACAGTCCAATACTCAAAGACATTGCAATTTCTTCAGGAAAGACTGTGGCACAGGTCTATTTTCTTACTACTCAAATTTCTTTTTTATATTTTCTAACCATAAATTTCTCAAACTTCTCACCTATTGAATGATAGTCAGTCGTTTGTTACAACTTTAAAAAAAAATGATTTTTATAATATTTAATTTTTTTTTTATAATTTGTTTTAGAAAAAATTTTAAATTAAAGCTTCAAACGTAAAATCGTTGTAAATAGTTTATCCTAAAATATTATTTTAAGTGTTTCATATATTTAATTAGTTCAAATATTTTTTATGATAAAATTTTAGGACATCATTAAAATTTTGAGAATTTTATCAAAAAAAATCATTTTTAAACGATATTTTTTATTTAAAAAAAATATAATTTTGATCATACTAAAATATCTAATAATAAATATCTTAAGTTATTAAATGACAAAATTAATTTTTTTTTTTATAATTTATAACAAATGAATTCAAAATAACTTATACTTCTTTTGAGTAAATTTTCAATAAAAATTATTTTTAGAAATACAAATTTAAAATCACTTCTTAAAAATCTATAATAAAACGGGTCCAATATCTCTAAAATAACTTTCATTTAATTTAAATTTTGTTATCAATGACCCATCTTATTTGTCATTGAGGTTAATTTAGACAATAAACTTAAATTTTAATTGGAATTATATATATTAAATGTAATCAAATATTTTTCTTTATTGTGAACAAATAACACTAAAATTGCATCAATTTAAATCTTGAAGCGATACTTTTACCTTTGATTTTGTGATAGTCACGTTTAGTTCAACTAAAATGAACAATTTATTTTAAAGAGTAAAATAAAATTGATTATTAAAAAAATCATATAATTTGTTATGTACATAATTTTCTAATAAAAAGTTGACACCGTTTATTTTATTCTCCAAATTAAATTAGAGGAATGATATTAAGAGTTTAATTACTATAATAACTATGAGAAGAGAGAAAAAGAACACTATCATACATTTTCTCTATTGTTATTACAGGTTGCATTGAGATGGTTAATAGAGCAAGGTGTCACTCCAATTGTGAGGAGCTTCAATAATGAGAGAATGAAAGCAAATCTTGAAATATTTAATTGGAAGTTAAGTGAAGTTGATTTGAAGAAGATTGAGCAAATACCACAATATAGGGCTTTTAAAGGAGAAGGTTTTATCACAGAAGATGGACCTTACAAAACTACTGATGATTTTTGGAATTGAAAAGATGTGAAATTTATGATATTTTCTTTATGTTCCTTCGTCAATAAATTAAATGAGAAAATAAAATACACACTTTATAAACAGTTTAATAATCATCATAAAAACACTAAATTGTAATAACATCTTGTTTCAATGTTGAGTGACAAATACTTCTAATGTTGTCAATGTTTTTAGGTTATGCAATTAATATATAATAGTGTAAGAAGTCCGGTTAGGTACGAGGTAAGTATATTTTTTTATGAAATTGTTTGAATTAAATTAGAAACTGTTATATGCGTTTAATGGAATTTGTAAAATATTTATAAAATGAGAAATCCAGAAATTTAAATAAATATATGTCTAATTATTAAATTTAAAAGTCGTATGGATTGTGAATTTTAACGTGATTGTGATTGTCTATCTTGGTAATTTAAAGTGTGTCCTAATACGTGATTAAAAAAAATTAAGCAATTAAAATTTAAAATTAGTAGTTAGTAATTATATTAATATTTTTTTTGAAAAGAATCGAATTAAGTGCGTCGGGTTGTATTTGCGGTTTGGTAGATATATATTGTGATGAGAAAATATTATTATAAATATCATTTTATTTTTCAAAAAAAGTATCTTAATTTTAGAAGAAAAAATAGACAAATAAAATTTAGAGGTGTGAAATAAAATATTAGTCTAGAGCAGAATATGAAATGCTCACGAGAGAAATATATTCAAACGTATCCTATATGAATTATTGTATATTCACAAATTTATTTTTATTATAAATGTGTTAAATGATTTTTTATCACTAAAAATAATTTTCAATGTATTTATTTGATATAAAAATTAAAGTAGTAGATTTTGATAAATTTCCATATCTAATACTTGTATATTCTATCAATACTTGTATATTCTATCATTATATTATATTTTTGAGTCAGATTTGTTGACACAATGATGTCTAACTTAAATTTTAATTAAATACTAAAATAAAAATATTATATTTTGAGATGAAACTTAATTATTAAGAAAAATAAACATTCAAATTAAGGAGGTTACACAATTAATGATGTATAATTAAAAATTTAAGTAATTAATAAAATTCAATAATTAGAAAATTAAACAAATAACACAAGACATCATAATACATACAACATACAGAACGCATCACCCCACCAAGATCCGAGAATTAGTGTTCTGTTACCATAATGTAATGCCCCAAATTTTTGATCCAAAGATTACTTAAAAATATTTATTTTCTTAACTACAATTTTTTTCTTAGGAGTAGTTTATCATGTAATAAATTGAAGATGCGTCAAAAAATGTCTTGATATATTTTTCTTTGTAAGATAACGTAATACAATTTTCTAAAATATTATTTATTTGCAAAATTAATATTTCAGTTATTAGATTGATATTCATTTATGCTCCAAAATAAAATAAATTATCTTTAAGTGATATTTAAAAGAAGTAAGGTTGACTGAAATTAATGACATTCAATTATTTACTAGCGAATAAAATCTCACTTCCACGTTTCTATTAAAAGTTAATGATGAAGAGTAAATAACTATTCCACATTTCTATTAAAAGTTAATGATGAAGACTAAATAATTATACATTGTACCACAAAAAATTTAGTAATACAAAACATTATTTTTAAGTAAAAGTCCAACTTTTTCATGCTTGTGCACCAAACAAATATTATTATGCAACTCTTTGAGATAATTAGTACCCAAATGTTGGTGTAAGGGGTCAATTCATCCCACAATAAAAATTAAACAAAATAATAAATTAGCAACCATAAAATATAAATATAAAATATTTTCCTATTAAATTATTTAAAGAAATTGATTCTTTAATAGTTCTTAAAGATGTATAAAAAGTCATAAAATGTATCTAAATAAATCAAGTAGCAACCGTAAAGCAAATAACTAGATCAAAATAAAAATAAAATAAAATGTATGCAAGTTATGCATGTTCCTAAACATATATAATCCGGATATAATCAGTCACTCATACCAATAGGAAAAATTAAATCAGCCACACAAGCATCCACAAAGATGCAAATGATATGTCATGAAATGATAATGATGCTCAAAAGGTACATGTCACCACTCACTTAGATAATCATAGAAATCACCAGACACTTAGAGCATCTCCAACGGTGAACTCAATATGGATTCATTAGATGAGATTTACTGTGCCACATCATCTTGAAGCAACTCATTCCTTTTTTGCTCCAACGGTGAACTCAACATGATACATTTAAATAGGTTATACTATGCCACATCACTCTAAATCAACTCATTTCTTTTTTACTGTTTAACTTTTAAAAAACCATAACTTTATTTATATCCTATAACTTTAATTTATACATTAATATTTTATTTATATTTAATTTTACTATAACTTAAAATATTAATTTAAATATTCCAATTAATATTATTATACATTATTTTAATTTAAAATTAAAATAAAAAATTAATTTAAAATAAAAAATTAATTTAAAAAGAAGTTAACAGCTATATATTATTTTTATTATACATTATTTTTATTATTATTATTATTAATAAATTAAAAAAAAGTTAACGGCTATAAATTAATAAAAAAAGATAAATTTATTATTAATAATAAATTAATAAAAGGTAGCGGTTATAATTATATTATTATTAAATTATGAAAGTAGATAAAAAAAAAAAAAAGGTAACTGCTATGAAGTACCGTTCCTTCCTGACAGTACCGTGATTACACGCTGACGGACGAACTCATTTGGCTACCGTTAGAGATGCTCTTAGGTCACCACAAAGATAACAATATTCAAAACACAAATCACCAGTCGCTTAGGCAACCACAAAGATAACAATATTTTAAACACAAATCACCAGCCACTTAGACAACCACAAATATAACAATATTTAAAACATAAATTATCAGCCACTTAGGAAACCACAAAGAAAAAATATTTCAGATTAAATTTTTTAATCACATAAGACATCAAAATTATATTCTCATGGATGTTCATAGTTAGAGCTCAATAACACACATCAAATATGTACGTGAACAAATATCTCAAAATCATCATTTTCATTTTAATAATCCATAAAATTCGATTTGGCTACTTGTTATTGATAAAAATTAAAACTCATATTACCAAGAATACAATAACAATAGAAATTTTATTTCTTTCACTATAAAGTTTTTCGCATTATAAAAATGAACTATACATTAATACATTTCAATAATCAATTTTCTCATATTGTCAAAATAAAAAATATAAAATTCTCATCAATTTCCTCATGACACATATATTGTTCATAAAAGTAAAATTTTAAATTTTAAATACTTCAAAAGTCAAGACTTAATATCAAATACATCATAACAAACATATTACTAATGATATCATTATAAAAATTATAACTTTATAATTAAGTACTCTAAAACACGTAAGGCGCTAAACATTTTCACTACAAACATATTTATCAAGGGATAATAATAAAAATAAAACTCTATAATTAAGTTCATCCAGATAGATGTATTACTCAAAAGAAACAATCAAAATATTATAGTTAATTTCTTTACGACGAAAATAAAATCAACATTTTTCTTTTAAGACATCTAGACATCATATCAATATCCTACGAACCGCTAATTTAATATCTAGAAAAATCTCATAAAGATGAAGGAACGAAAACTTAGATGAAGGAACGAAAACTTAGACGAAGGAACGAAAACTTAGAACTTCCAAAAGAAAGAGAGAGAATATGTGGGTGGTTGTTTGAGTGACTTAGAGAATATTTGAAATAAACAAAATATAATGTTGGGAATGACGTGTGAGGTATGGGTAATTAAGACTTATTTCCGCTCTATTGTAAGTTTTATCGTATTCTATGAGGAAAAGGTGTATGAGACTAATATGGAGACGTGAAGCTGATCAGATGAATAAAATAATTCTTCAAGGTTAATTACACACATCAATAAGGTATTCAATTAGAACAATATCATTCAATGACCAACCATTATGATTTAATTGACATTCATGTACTTATTCTTGCTTGTTACACATTTGAGTGAATATATAGTAGAAAACACACGGTTCTATAACTAAATGCTATTAAAAATAAATAAAATATAACTATCGAGAGTGGTAGTGTGGATGATTAAATTTTGACCTAAATTGACTTGGTCATTGTTCACTCTAAAAAAATACTCCTACGAGTTTTAATTAATTACCAACAAAACCCCAATAATTAATTAATTAATAAATATAAATATACTTCATCAAATAATTAAACATTAAATGAACAATTATCTTATTATTGTTACACTAAATTAATTAAATAGAATATATAAATAAAACTAAAGATTTTCACTAACTCTACTATCTCATAGGTCAAATACTTATTTGGTCTAAAATAAAACTAATAAGATATAACTTCTATAAATTATAATTTAATTAAATAATTCAACTAATGTTTTCATCGACTAAAATAAATCACGCAAGAAAAGAATACCACTCACACATAACAAAATAAAACAAACATATCTAACACATCAATTTTATGATTATCGAAACTAATCAAATAAAAAAATACACAATAGTCCATTTAGGAAATAATCAAGTCATTAATCGTCCCCATGTAATTGTCTCGTCAAAACAATTAAATAAAAATAAAGACTAAAATTATTCAGGTAAAATTGAGAGTAATAAAAATTAATTTATTTACACATAAAATAATTATTAATTAAATAATAAATCGTAAAAATTACTATAAAAAGACACTTATATAATATATATTGGGGTGTTACAATGTGAGCTTTCCATCTATGTCTCTTTTTTAATGCCCATTAAATTTGGACAGTCCATTTATGAATTTTCCATTATGAACATGCATTTGGATTTTTCAAAATGATCTATTTTGTCTTTTGTTTTAACAAGAGAAACGTTCTGCAATCATTCTGTCATCAATTTAGGATAATAAATGATGATAAGATATTTATTGATTTCTTTGAAAAATACCACATCATTAATATTCATGTTTGTGTTTCATTTTCTATCTTTAAATAAATCGCTCAAAAATACAAGTTAATAAATAATATGATCATAATCTTAATTAACGAATTTAATTAAATATTTGATTATCTTCAAAACATTAATCAGTGAATTTGCACAAGGAGTTCTCCCATATAGACTATAGATAGTCTCTGACATGACCAATCAAATCACATGTTGATAGGTCATATATACGGTTGAGAGAATACTGAATTTTGCCTCGGCAAACATCAGCCCAAGACAAGAAGAAAAAGATCACACCACAGTAATGAACAAATCAACGTCAGAATCGGATGACAAAATTATATAAAACACGAAGAAAAAAAAATTAAATCTATATAAAAAATTAATTGTTTAAATATAAAGAGAAAATAAAGTAATTTGAAAGTGCGATTACAGGCTAGAAAAAGCCCTAAATTACTCCTTTAAGGGATGAAGAGCAAGAAAATCTAAATTTTTCTATAAATGAAAGGAGGCGCCATATTAATCTAATCAAATTTAATATTATAACTTACTTAATAACTGTTTGTTGTATTTTTGTATTGCAAAATTCACCGTTTGTTAAAAGTTACTATGTCATGATCATGTTTTTAAATTTTATATTAATATGAGTTTATTTGATCTGTTATTAATATATTTTAAAATTAATATCTCATAAAATTTAATATTAAAATAATTAATTTTGATGTATCACGTTGACATATCAAATATTTTAAATTTTATAAATATGATAATAAACTCGTAATACACAAAAGTGAATTTTGTAATATAAATATACACTTTAGAAGTACATGATGAATCATAATTTTAATTATGAGATTATGAGATGTATCTCATGAGGTGTATCACATTATTTTTTTCACTTAAAAAAAAATCCTAATTCTAATCCATATAAAATTTAATGTATTTGTTCTTTTACTATGCATATTAATTAAGAAATGAGGTATTTTTTTATCAAAAAGATGAAAAAGTTAGATATTCTACTCAATTTAACCCATTATACTTATGTTAAATATACAATGAATTTTGTCAACAAAAAAAAAGTTACAATGAACTTAGCCTAAAAAATATATGCATTTATTGCTGGCAGAAATCATTATTATGTTTTTCTAGGAATTATTATATAGGCTAAAGGTCCCTTAACTTAATTTTAGGTAATATTTTAGTCCTTTATCTTTTTTTTTTTTCCCGATTTAGTCCTTTATTCCTAACAATATCAAATAAAATATGAAAATATGAGTTTATTTGAAGATTTGCGTTACGAATTTGATTAAATTTGTATTATATTGAAGAATATAATTAATTTTATGAGTTTTGATTGAATTTTTTTTTGAATTTTTGTATAAAAAAGGATATAATTGTTGAAATTTTAAAATATAAAATATCAAATTGTCACTTAAAATTAAAATAAAGGACCAAGTCGGGAAAAAAAAAAAGATAAAGGACTAAAACGTTACCTGAAATTAAGTTAAGAGACCACGAATGTAATTTAGCCTATTATATATTTACGAATGCACGTTTAGGTTCATTTACCCAAAACATATAAGGAATTTTTTTTAATTGTTTTTATATATTTTTTTGACAAATTTGTTGTTTCTAACATGTTAGAGTTTCCAATCAACACTCCAACTAATTCATGTTTAAAATTGTATCTACTTTCTTATTTTAAGTATACTCGGTTTTAGATAAAATTAACGCTATTTACTATCATGTATCTATGCGTATATAATATACAATATATAAAAATATATTAGTATAAAAAATCATTCATATTTTATTGACAATAAAAATATTCAATAATATTAAATAAATAAATGGGACACTTTCCCTAAAAAAATTGTGACACTTAATATTAGACTGAAAGAGTATATACTCTTTCCATTTAGAAATAATTGTTGTTGAATTTTTTTTCATAATAAAAAACAACATATAAGGAATTAACTTTATACTTTAAAAAATTATAGTTTAACTTAACCTTTTGACTAAATTCAACAATATATTATATTCATTTATAAATAGAATTGAAAAAAATTAATTAATTGTGTCTTAAAACTACAAAGGCCAATAAATTTATCAATTTTTTTTTTTGTTTTATCAAAATAATATATAGCAGTCCTTTAGAAAACAGAGGGAGAGGGTGTATGGATCCTCTTTTTCAATAATGGAATTTAAATCTTTAAAAAACTGAAACGAATAATGTCAAAGTATATTAATGCAATAATAACTAATGTAAGAACAAAATTAACATAAAAAATAAAATTTAAGAACAAAATTACTTTCTTAGGGTCATATCAACATAGAAAGACAAAAAAAAAAAAAAAAATATTTTACACATCATTTTACAATTTCGATAAAATAATAATATTTTAACTTTCTACATGTAATCTTTCTTTTTTATACTCAACTTTAAATTTATACATTTAATCATGTCAACAAATTTCTTTAAATAAAATGAGAGAAATAAGAAGGTAAATAGTTTTTTTTTGACAGATAGAAGCTACATATAATTTTTTAATAAAAAACTATTAATTACATTCATGAATTCAAATGCACCATCTCATTATGCCATAAAAACTATAAGGATAAACATTACATTAACCATATTATATAAACTCAATAATCTTAATCTTTAAAAAAAAAATTAATAATAATAATAATAATCTTCGATCATCTCTTCAATAACTTAGAAGCAATGGAATCAAAATCAATCCCAAAAGTGATGCTAAATTCAGGACACAAGATGCCAACAATAGGATTTGGCACAGGAACTGTACCCTTACCACCATTTGAAGAACTCATCCCTTCATTCATCAATGCCATTAAAATTGGTTATAGACATTTTGATACTGCAGCTTATTATGGTTCTGAAGAACCTCTTGGTCATGCCATAGCACAAGCATTAGAACAAGGTCTTATTAAGGATCGAAGTGAAATTTTTGTCACTACTAAACTATGGTGTACTGAGGCACATCCTGGTTTTGTTCTTCCAGCACTTAAGAACTCACTCAAGTATGTAACTCACTGATTCAATAAATTTGTATTGCTTGTGCAATAATTTTTTTAACTCCATTTTTTAGCACGTGTTATTTTTTATTGTAATTATATTATTGTTGGACACTATAATTTTATTGATGATTAATATCTCAGTAGAATTTAACTGCCTATTTTTAGTGGAGTCAACTCTCTCAAATGCAATTTTTCCTTCCACGAGTTCGAACTCGACTCAATTTTTTGTCACGTGTTGGATTTGATGATGTCTAATTTAATTTAAATGTTTTTTTTGTAATGCATTTTATAAGGAGGTTGGGCCTAGAATATGTGGATCTGTACCTAATCCATTTTCCAGCAAGGTTGAGACATGGAATTGAAGGGACTACCTACAAGAATGGAGATGTTCTTCCTTTTGATATGAAAGGGACATGGGAAGATATGGAAAAATGTGCTAAATTGGGTTTGGCTAAGTCTATTGGACTCAGCAACTTTGGTATGAACAAAATTTTAGAAATTCTACAATATGCAACTATTCCTCCTGCTCTTAATCAGGTACAATGCATTGTATGGTCCAACATATATATATATATATAT